>NW_007728384.1:194427-198356 GCF_000696425.1 Galeopterus variegatus
CCCCGCACCAACCCACGTCTTCACAAAGCGCCCCATCCCCCACTCCTAGGCAGAAGCCACCAGGCAGTTCACACCAAGCCCTGGCCTTTGTCTTCTGCTTACCTAGGCGCTCAGAGCATCAGTTAATAGGACAAAGTTGGGGACCTTTAAGCTTCTTCCACCTTCTAAACGGTGCCTATTTTCATAACCTTTCCTCCTCCTCTCATATAAAGCCCTACGGGGCTATGTTACAACTTAAAAATCTCACGAGGCAACTCTGTAGTTTAAAAAAACCACACACACACCACACGCACACACACCACACGCACACACACACGCGGCAATTTGAATCACAATGGATGCTTTTCTCTTTCCAAAGGTTTTCTGAAAGTAGGAAAAGGCGCTGGCTATGTGCAAGGAGGAACAGGTTTTAGATGGTGGTGTTTTTTCCATGTTATAAATAAAAAGAAATTAAGGGCGATGACTGGGGAAGTTCTTTAAACCTTCCTTTTGGAGGACATTTCGTTGTCCCCTACAAAACTGGTATTTAGAAAGGGGTTTTGTTCACAATCTCTATTAACATCTCTTTATCAGTATTCTGCTAAGGTAAATTCTACTGCTAACAATAAGCACTGCAGTTCTGAGACACTCACGACCCTGCTGTTTGACTCATTGCGCATGTTAAACTAAAAGTTTGGAACCCAGGTTTACTGATTCTTTACCCGCATCTTTTAGAATTGACTGTATTTTAAGACCTAAGTACATAAGCAAAAATGTCCTCCCCTTGAGCACAACGCATCTAACAATACATATTGACTTCAGTTCTCCTTGCCAAGCCAACTTTCTACTATAAAAAATTGACTGAAAAGGTAGTTACTTCTCTAATACCTGAAAAGTGTGGTACCAGACAGCTTTATGCTCTTCATCTCAACAGCCAGCATTTGCACCATTTCCAGAGTACTGGCAAGATTTAGAAGAGTAACTCATACATAGGTCCCATAGAGTAATTCTTGTTCAGACAACTCTCACTGGGGGCTTTCCTCTTACTTTAGAAACCACTTTCCAACATGCAGTTAGTAACCTGTCAGTCTGCCAATTCAGTCTTCTTTTTCACTTCATCTCCTGGTAAATGTGCCCCCGTCCAATTCTGTGGGCAACACCTACCTTCCAAATCAATGTATTTCACAGAGCAGCCTCTATAGGGTCCCACTAACATCAATTTTCCCCTCTTACTCTTTCCTGGATACACTGTCCCTCTCTTTTTTACCTTTTCTATTTAACCTCTTCTATTTAACACTAACAGCCACTCTTTCAGCAAGATATCCTGGGAGCTAAATTCACAGGAAAAAAAACCCAAACAAACCTGACGTTAACTTATAGGTAAAATTACAATTTGTAGCTTACCACCTTTAATTTTCTACACATACCATTTCTTTCCCAGCCACCATTTCCAAGTAAGTTTTTAACTTCCTTAGCATACAGTGAATTACAGGGAGGGGTTTTTCATAAATGGACAAATCTGTCTATTGAAAAACCCCTTCCTGTAATTCACTGACACAAAGACTATTTCATACCTGTGTCTCTACCCCCAAATATATCCATGTACACCAGAGATATACAGCAAAATATAAAAATACTGATGACCTAAAGCAAATACCTTGCCTTGGGCAGGTCAGGCCAAAAGGTGAGTGAGGATCAGGGAGCCTAGAGGCATTGGGGGGTGTGGGGGAGTGGGGAACGGACAACACTAAGTGGGCAGGGTGGATGCCAGGTACTGGGAGAACCAGCACAGGGTGAATCAATGAGGGCCAGTTAGCACTCCTGGGAAGCTGAGATAGTATCAAACCTACCCTCTGAAAATGGGGACAATCTTGCTGAGGCAACTTGCCACTTAACTCAGGACCTCCATACTACTTAAAATAAGCTAAAGTCACTCCTTCATCAGCTCATGATTAGGTCACCAAATCACTTCACCAAATTTTCAAATTTCAAGACTGGGAGCATGACAGAAAAAACTCTCAAACTCCGAGTTCCAAGCTCTCTATCCAGCAGAGAGGTAGAAAGCCTCATGTTCCATTTTATTTTAAATTCTTTTAAGAAAGTTATCCCTATCTAACCCATCCTTTGGATTCCTCGCTATCTTCCTGGCTTGCCTCTTTTAAAGTTTAACAGCTATCTAACTGAAAGCAGAAGGATTTATGAAAGGGCGTCTGGGGGTTCCCAAAAATCTGCTATAGATTATTTTAAGGGTCATGGGGATCAGAGGATATTACTGAAGGAAAAAGGAGATAGAAAATAGCTATTTCCAGAGACATAAGGAAAAGAATAAGGAAAAAGAGCCACTGCTGGAATTCAATTGAAAAAAAGGTGAAGTAACATTTTTACGGCATAATAGGAGAGCAAATAGCATGGAAAAAAAGAGTCTCCCAGGGCCGGCCAGTGGCTCACTTGGGAGAGTGTGGTGCTGATAACACCAAGGGCACGGGTTCGGATCCCTATATAGGGATGGCCGATTAGGTCACTTGGGAGAGCGTGGTGCTGACACCACCAAGTCGAGGGTTAAGATACCCTTACCAGTCATCTTTAAAAAAGAAAAAAAGCGTCTCTCTGAAATTTGGTACACTGAAGTTCTCAAAGAGAATCCCAAACAGAACCTAGAATAACCATTTTACAATCTTTTATTGATTCATTCACCTCAACTCTCCAAATCAGAAAAATCTCTTTAAATTCCACTATAGAACTTCTGTTTTTATCTACAATATTTTGTACCCGCTAATTATCATTGGGTTACTTATTCCTACACAACTTGTGGAGAAAGCTCTCTTCAAAAAAGATCATCGTGCAACAGGTGAGGAGGAAGTAAGATGGTCCTAGGATTCATTTTGATATGAGTTGACTGGGCAGGTAGTAATTAAGAAGTGGGATGACAATCTTAGGGTGGGGTCACAGATCAGTGACTAATAGGACAAGTAATCTGAAATCAGATTTGGGGGTCACTTATAAAAGTTAAGGAACTACAAACTTCAGCAAGAAATGGGAGAGGCAAGCCTCAACAGCTGCATGTGTACAATGATTAAAAGAAAAACAGAAGAAGCAATAGAGGAAATAATTAGGACCTCCAAGGCCCTTTTTTCATTTTTAAGAACACATAAACCCTCATTGGGAGGCAGACCAGTGCAAGCAAGAGGCAGTTCAGAAAATAGGAAGCCTACGGAAAAAAGAGTACGGTACCTCTTGGCGCTGGTGGAGAGGAGCTTGGAGTTTTTGCTCATGCTGACTTTACTCTCCTTCTTCTTGGGGGTGTTTGTTTCTTTCTCGGTTTGCTGGTTGGAGGACGAAGATGAAGAAGAGCTGGTGCTGGCCCTCGAATCGTCATCCGACATAGCGAACCCCCCACCCCACCCCGCAAACAGCCCCTGCAGGGGGAGGGAAACAAAACAGAAACACACAAACCATGCAGACAGTGTCAATAAGGAACTCAGGTGCTGTCAGGAGAGCACTGACCAGGGGTGCACCCGGCCGCCCACTGCCCGCCACTCGCTTTTCAAAGTCTCCAGGCCCATTAAGGCTTTTGCAAATCCGATGCGGCTAGTTCGTTTATTTTTGGCCCCAAGTGGAGGACGCTGTGGGAAAACCGTCAGGAGCAGGGGGAGAGGCCCCTCCCTCGCCCCCCGGGGCTCCCCAGCAGGCCAGGAGGGCAGGGCGGGGGCGAGGGGCGCCTCGGCGGGACGAGGAGGGAAGCTCCCGGCGGCCGTCCGGCCTCGGGGCTGATTTGCGTCCGCTTTCCGGGGGTCGCGGAGGGCCGGTCGCCCGGGCGAGACTGCGGGGGCCACGAGTGGAGTTTAGCGAGGTCGGGAAGACAGGAGGGGCGGGAAGGAGTAAGAGAGGAAGCCGAAACGGTGGGACGGAGGCGGGGAGCGGGCGCCCGGGTGGGGGAAGGGAGAGGCCGG
>NW_007728384.1:198914-222994 GCF_000696425.1 Galeopterus variegatus
CAGCAGGCTGCGGCTGCGGCTGGGCCTGGCCACTCGTGTCTCTCTCTCGCTGGGAGAGAAGCGGAAGTGCAGTAACAGCAACTATTAAACAGGCAATGGCTTCCCCCAGCCACACACGCTCGCACACACACCACTCCTCCTCCTCCTCGCCCTCACCCCTCCCCCACTCGGCCCGGTCCCACCCACCCGCGTTCCCCTCCCCCTGCAACACCTCGGGGTGGAGGGACGCGAGGAGGACACAAGGGACCCCGGGGAATGCTGCCCCCCTCCCTACCCACACCCCCACCCCAGCGCCTCCAAGGGACGCCCGGGAAGGGGTAAGGGGTGTCAATTTTCTCTCAAGTGGTTTGGGGACCGGGATTCTGGGCGGGACAGGGGAAGCCGGTGGAGATGGGGGGGGGGGCGCGCTGGGAACGATTAGAACTAGATGGACTAGGGGGTCGCGAGAGGAAGTTCTTCCCAATGAGGGCTTTTGGGAAGGGCGGGAGGCAGGGAGAAAGGTGGCAAATTGGTGAAAACGATGGTAATCTGGTGTCAAGGACTTTGAACTAGAGAATGCAGCGGGAACTCCTATAAAAGTGATCTGTTTAAAAAGAAAAAAGAGATCCCATAACTGGGGTTTCCTTGCGGCCGGCACTGGCTTCTCCTTCTGGCAATTTACCTGCTAGGAGCAGAGGTCAGTATAGGCACGCCTGTAAGAAAATCCCAAACTAGGAGTTTTCTGCTTAGAGCACGAGACACGTGCAATTTTTACATTAGATTCTCTCAGTCACTTTTTATAGAAAGTGATGTAGTTTTACAAAAGTGATACAAAGGATTTCGTGATAGGTAAAAACAACGTGTGACAGGCTTGCACATGTGAGAAATCATTGGGAATAAGCCATAGACTACTGAATTAGACTGGATTTAGAATTTTGGGTGTCAGTTTGCATTAGATATAAAGTTTGGTTTTTGGAAATTGGATGGAAATTTCTGGGGACCGCTGTCCCTTCTTAGCTACAATATAAATGCTATTCAAATTATATTTTTAGAATAATCACTCAGTAATTCTTCTGAATTGTTCCTTATTTAGCATTTTTACCAAAGTTGATTTTTTAAATATTAAGCCATCAAATGATGATTTGTTTCTCACCTTAGTTGCCACTTCAGTTGAAGGGATCTGAAGAGACGTATGCCAATCAAATAGAACAGTGCCACACATACAAGGTCTTGTACATTAAGGAGACAGCCCAGTCAGACTTCTATGGGCCACTCTAAATTATCTCATTCAAATTGCCATCATTTTCTATGGCAACAGTGGCTTCAGTTACCACAGGACAACACAAACAAGATAGAAAGCCCATGGCATATCCAGTAACCAGGAAAACAAGCATTCTCACTACCCAGCTAAACCCCTCCTAGCCCTCAGCCTGAAACTCCAGTTTTATCAAGACTCATAAAGTAATTGTGCCCACTTCTTGCTCAGTCCTTACTAGGAAACCTACATCTACCAGGAGTTGTCTTAGAATCAAGGAGTTCAAAAGCTGGAAGAAACTTTAAGGTCATTTTTTCAGCCTCCTGCTTCCAGACAGAGATATCCCTCCACCACCCAACTGCATATGGATTTTGGAAAGATCCCCAGACATACCCTTTCTTAGTGTTTGGTTTCAGGAGTCCTGGTAAGGCATATAAAAATGATAATATTCCCTTCTGTAGATATTTGAAAACAAACAAAAAAATCTCCTTAAAAACAGGTTGTAAAAATAGTAAAAAAAACCCAGGTTGTATACTTTTCATACTTCCGATAAAAAAGATATAAACTCAAGACAAAAGAAGCAAACAGATAAACTCAGGATGAGGAGAATAATTTTAAAAGTTATTAAAAATGAGATTTCCTTTTACAAAAACTTGGACTTCTGATACTTAGATATACATGTTTACACTGTGAGTACAACCCGTAAAAAATCATATATATGTAAAGACAAGAGCTGGCAGAGATCACAGGAAAATAAAAGGTTTGATTTGATGAAATGACCAGGACGATAGATGAATTTTTCTTTAATAATGGTTTACATAAATTGTATACTTGGATACTAACTATAATAATTTTAAAAAACAACTGAGCATGGTGTTTTGTGTTTCATTGTTGATGCTTGGTTTGGACCAGTCCCTGGGGAAATAAATTATGAAATCCAAGGGCTCTTCCTATTTAGGGAAGTGCTTTCCCAACCACCTGTCCCTCTAATCTCTAATACACACTAGTTTAGGTTAGTGTTTTATGGTTTTGAAATGACCTGCAGAGGGGGAATAAAAACCTCAAAATGTCTAGGGAAAATCCACTGCTCTCAAAAGGCTAAACTTTATCTCAGATTATTTTAAATATACAGTTATCTTAGGGAAAAAAAATCATTTACATCCTTCTAATTCTTCTATTTATTAACTACAAAGCCTAAGTAGCTAAATTGACCTCCCTGAGCCTGTTTCCTCACCTAGAGAATACTTGTGCTTTACTGACTTGCACGATCCTATGTAAATCGAAGATAAAAGTAGTTTATTAACTGTTATGCCAAGTAAACTATTAATAATTCCACCTTGATTCTGCTTCTCAGGGATTTTGTTAGAATGTGGGGATCCTTATGATTTAGAATTGATGACAAGTATAAGAAACCTTCTAGGACAATAGAGTGAGGGAATCATAGGATTTTATCCCTAGAAGGTGCCTAAGATATCTCCTAGTTCACACTCATGTTACAGATCAAGAAATCAAGGGAAAGAAAGCTGGTATGTCTTATCCAGGGTCATGCAGAAAATCGGTGACAAAACTGTGATTGTGACCCATGCTGTCCGCAGATGATATTGTCAGTTCTGGAAATATTGGGGTGGGGGAAAAGCCTCAATTACATTGGAGAAAAATATATTAAACGTGAAAGAACTCTGATAATATTTTCAAGAATATATTAATAGGCTGGCCGTTTAGCTCAGTGTTAAAACACCAAGGTCAAGGGTTCAGATCCCCATACCAGCCAGCTGCCAAAAAAAAAAAAGAATATGTTAACAATCAAGACATAGTTGGTAAAGTGGGAAGACGGAAGGAAGCTTTTTGTAATATTTACGTGAACAAACTAATGGCCACTACTGAAGTTTCCCACCCTCCATCCTGAGAATAATCCCCATTCGTTTACTTTACATTTGTGGATATATTTTAAATAGGTAATACATTTTCATGCTGTACTATTCTAGAGAAACCAGGGGGTATGCCACAAAATATCATTTTGCCCCTTGTCCCACCCCCAATTTCCCTTGGAGGAAGCACTTTTATGTTGTAGTCTCTGTAATGTGCAAGCAAATGCATACATATAACATTGAATGTTGATTAGAATGCTCAATTTGTATTTTAAAAATGCATGCAGTCACAGAAGCCCAAATGGCATAGCATTGTGACATCTTGTGGGCTTTGAGAAAGTGGGCTTCAGTTTTTACTAGTACCTATTCCTGGTTCTCAAAATGATCCAACTCTCTTTTTAAAGTCATCTTTAGAGTATCAAGTACTTTTAAGTAGAGGTACTTGAAGATCAAGGTGCTAGCTGATCCCTAGGAGGTGAAATGATACAGTTGATTAGAAGAGAGAGACCCAGTCTAACTTTTGAGCACTCCTGTTTATGTCCTGTTGCTGACACTGAAATTCAAGTATATCATAAAGATGACCGTTCTCTGGCCAATTTCATGTCCAAAGAATTGTCAAGCAAATAATACTTGTTAATATCATTTTTTAAACTTACCTTATGGTTCAATAGAAAGGATTTCCTTTTTCTGTCAAAAGAAAAAAAAATCTTGTGTTTGGAATTTAAAAAGAACTTATACAAAGGCTTTCTGGAGAAGATGGACTCATTGTGGATTTCAGTCTACTTGTTTCACTTTATAATGCTCCTTTGGCTGAAAAATCCATTCCTTATACAGAAAGATAAGAAAGGTTTGCAAAGAGGAGACAATTCCATGAAGCCTAATGAGACCTGGAGCTTTTATCTTCAATTCAGGCCATCTTTCCATAAGCCTTTAAAAAAAAAAAATCAAGAACAAAAAACACTGATCCAACCGAAGGACCCTAAGCATTGTTGGACTTTATTGGCTCTGAATGTTGCCATTACAGGAAGCCAGGACAGAACTAAATTATTTTTTTGACCACATGGAGGCATTGAACAACCATGTGATTTTCAAAATTCACCAAGACTTGATAAGAGTCTAATGCTCTCTGAGGCAAGGGCAAAAAGGTTTATTTGATGTGCACAAATGGATAGTGCTTAGTACGAAAGCACTCTTTTCAATTTATAATTTAGCATCTCCTCTGTAGGAACTGTTTTCTAAACAAACTAGCCTTCTTCAACCTTTGATATTGATCATATAAGGACAGACTATATTTGAATATATTGGGTTGTAGTTTGAGCAGTTTGGTTTAGTAGTGTCTGAAACCTTTTCCTGAATTTAACACTCTTTCAGTTTACTGAAATTTGCAGGAATTAAACGATAGGGAAAAATTACTTTTATTTCATGCTCTCATTTACCTATCACAGAACTTTTCTAAGATACCATCTTCCTATCATTTTGTGACTTTCCTGTAAATTTCAAATTTTAAAAAAATGTAGTTACCTCAGAGGGAATGAAATGGAGGGGAATGAAGGAGAGATTGCTTATTTACATATTTAACGATTGCTCATTACATATTTCTGTATTGTTTCACTTCTTAAAATAAATATGCATGAGTTTAGTACACTTAAAATCCAACCACTAAATCTTTAAGGAAAAAAAAACATGGAAGCGGGAAAATGCAGTAAGTGATTGGGGAGACCAGGAATTGACTAATTTGGTTGAAGGACTAAGTGAGTAAATGGATAGAAAGAAGGCTGAAAAGCAAGTACTGCGAGCTTGTGGAGGCCCTCAAAGGTGGGATAAGAAGCCTGGGATTCATTACGGGATGAAAGGTACAAGGGAAGACATTAGAGGCATTTTAGCCTATGGGTATTTTAAGAAGATTGGTTTGATAAAAAAGCCAAAAAAGAATCAAAGAAACCAAGGAGGAAGCCATTGAGGAAACCTAAGCTGAGGGAAGAAGCTCCTAATTCCTAATCCTCTGTGCTTATATTAATTAATTAATTAATTTCAAATATTCATGAAATACAAAGCTGATTGTCCCCCCTCCTGCCCATGATGTGGGGGCCAGATTTATATTGGGGACATACTCATTACCAGAAATTGCTTTTGTACCCTTTGTCCCCTTCCAATTATCCCCCAGTGTGCTTATATTAATTAATTAATCACTGGTTAATGCTGAAGCTCTGGAAATTGAAGGCCCGAGATAGCCGAGAATTTGTCTGCTTAGAACTGTTTAAAATAGTGCTTGACACTTAGTAGATGTACAATAAAAAATTAATGAGGTAGGGAATGAAAACTATCCTTGTCTTTAGTAGTACTATTTTCCCCGTTTTCCCATATTCTCTGATGTTCCATCATTCACTCACATGAGGGTACTTCAAAAAGTTCATGAAAATATTTGTATTATCTTTTAATTCTATTTTTCCACGGACTTTTTGAAGTACCCTCACACATGATTACACTATCAAGCAATTGACAAGGAACGTGGGGGGTGTGTGTTGTTCCCAGAAGAAACATGGGTGACCCCGGAGTGAGGCCTGAAGTGACACTCTTCAGCCCCCCATCATGAAAAGGAATCCCAACCTTGACATCAGAGTCACAGAATTCCAAATTGGCCAAGCTCTAGAGATCATCAAGTGTATCCCGTTCTACTGACAGATGAGGAAGCTGAGGTGCAGAGGGAAAATGAGTTTTCTGAGGTCAGGCAACTAGCTAGCAGCGGAACAAAGGCCTTTGCCTTGGGGGAATCAAAGTGGACTATGGCGGTTTGTGGAATCCACATCTCTGCACCTCACACATGATGCAGCAGCCAAGGACTACAGCAGCAAGAGGTAACCTCCATGGAGGCTGGTGTGTTCTTGTGCCATCCACCCAGCACTGCCTTCCAGGGAGGTGGACTGTCTTGGAGGCTTTGATATCCCCTCAGCAGTAGGTATTGCACTGGGCACAGATTCACTACTCAAGACACACACAACATGTGCGTGCACACACACACACAGCCACCTCTTGCTTCCTGAATTACACTCACTGAGATTTAGACTATCCGAAATCTCACAGTGAAGCAGAGACAGATTTTTGCCCAATGTGATTGAGAGGATAGAAGCAAAGATTCCTATATCCCCTTTTGCATTCCTGGCTTTCGTCATCTTGAGAAGTTTTTTAGATCTTGGTGAAGTAGTGTTACAAGGAATCCAGCCATTGCAGTACTAGAAAACAGGAAAATGGTGGGCATGGTCACTTTGGCTGTGGGGCTGAAAGTACACATATCACCATTGGGTTCCCTACAGGTTGTCAGGGGCTGAAAGTTGGGGAGTATCCTTTCCCCTTTTTCCCATGGCTTCATTCTTCCCCACTCCTCCATCCTAGGGAGCAGTGCAGCTCGGGGCAGTTAAGAGAATGAACAGACTTGAGTTTCCATACCTGCACTACCTCTTACTAGATGCATGTTTTGGGAAAGTTTTTAAATCTGCCTGAACGTTGGTTGCTACATATGTAAAACTAGGATAATAACACTCACTTCATAAGAATTTTTGAAGGTAAAATGCTGAGTCCAGTGCCTGGCATTGCCTAAGTACTTAATAAAATAGTAGCTATCTTCAGTTGAGTCTAACATGTATCCTGGTCTAACATATTTTATCAAGGCTCAGTTCAGCTACCTTAAGCTTTCTTTGGCTGTTGCAGAGTTAATCAATTAGAAGAGCACATGCAGCCAAACCAACTCTTTTATGCTGTTTCCTGTTGGTTGAGAATTATATGCAAAAGCGGGGGAGGACACTTGCCCTATTCCAACTCCAGCCCAATGCCAAGCTCATGCCAGGAGCTGAGTAACCATCTGTTGATTGATTTCTACGGTGACAAGAGCCCCTGGAAGAGCATGAACAAACAGGTAAGCCAGAAAACATCTGGGTTTTGCCCAGAAATGTTCCTCTCAAAATGAGTGAGTCAGAACAGCCCAAGTGTATGATGTTTCTGCATAAATTGTCTGGAAAACTGTCAGGTGAAGGATCTTTTCAGAGGATTTGTGTCCATTACCTGGAATTAATTTTCCTTCTCTTTAGATGGAAAGGGAGTCCAGCCGCTTAGAAGTGTTAAATCAAGTGATCTAAAAGAAAACTGGCTGTGGGCAAGTTGGGATTTTCAAAGTTTGAAACACAAGGAACTTCTCTGGGAAGTTTTTCAATCACAAAATGAGCAAGTGTGGAAAATGGTTACAATGTTCAGGCTCCTGACATGCTTATTCTACCCTAGAAGATTTGCACATTGGATTCCTGGAAGCAATAAACCTATCATAATCAGCACTTTTCGTTTGAAGAGGCCATTTTTCTGCAACTTCTATGTGCTATTCAGGTTCTTATGTCTAGTCTAGGAGAGAGATTTAGAATTGAATAATCTGGGCCGGCCTGTGGCTCACTCGGGAGAGTGCGGTGCTGACAACACCAAGGCCCCGGGTTCAGATCCCATATAGGGATGGCCAGTTTGCTCACTGCGAGAGCGTGGTGCTGACAACACCAAGTCAAAGGTTAAGATTCCCTTACCGGTCATCCTATTAAAAAAAAAAAAAAAAAGAATTGAATAATCTGGAGGGATATTTGTCTTCTTCTTAGGGTTCTTTTTTTACTATATTAAGGGGTCGAGAATCATAACTTTTCCTACAAAACAGATTTTTTCCTATAATTATAAAAAGTAAAGATGTATATTCAGAAACCCTCAAATAGTGAAAAAGCCGGTTATCCACAACTCTTGGTCATTCCTTGGCATCACTGTCTCCTTGACTGCAATAGGTGGATAGATTAGAAGGATCCTTCCTAACACTGAGATTTATGTTCCAATGCTTAGAGTTTATTTAGTTCCAGTTGTATCTTAGCTTAAAATAAATCCTTGGGGTAGTGGGTTGGTCTAAGAGGTATATATTTAAGATGTTATTTTTGGAAACTGCTAGAGAATGAAATGAAAACTTGTGATTTTCCTTGAACTTGGCATGAAAGTAAAATAAAGATTTTATGAACTTGGAGGTGAATACATTTACTCTCCTCAAACTTTCTCACTTGTAAATGAGTGGCTTAATGCAGAGCCCAGAGGTGGGAATTCAAATTCTATGGATTTTTCTTAGCTCTGTCCCTGTTTGAAGATCAATCTTTACCAAAATCATTAACTATCCTCTTATTAAAAAAAAAAAAAAAATTCTTACAGTTCCAATGTGTTTACATCATAAACACATGTTATTACTGATTTCATCCCATTATTTATTTATTGCATATCTAAATGCTACAGAGCCCCCAAACTCCATAATTTATGTTTGGCCCTTCATAGGAATGGCTAAAGAGATTTTTCTTAGGAGTATAAAGTGGGTTTTTTTTTTCCCCTTAAAAATAGTATTTTTGTGTCCTCTTCATGAGATATACATGAAACTCCCAATTGTGTTAGATGTGCAAGGCAGAGCTATGCTATGTTTCACCATCATTGAATGGACATTTGGGCATGGTACTGTGCTAGGCCACATCCCAAATAATTTTTTCTTTTTTCCTTTTTGTCTTTTTTCGTGACCGGCAACGGATCACAACCCTCAGTGTCGCGCCCGTACCGGACCGGGACCGGCAACGGGATCGCAACCCTCGGTGTTGCGCCCGCAACCCTCGGTGTTGCGCCCGCACCTCGCTCAGCCAGTGAGCGGCCGGTCTGTATGTGGGATCCGAACCCTCGGCGGGAGCGCCACCACACTCCCAAGCAGCGGACTGTAGCAGTGCGCCACCGGGCAAGCTCACTGTAGCAGTGCGCCACCGGGCCGGCCCCCAAACAATTTTGATACACAATTTCTGCTGTCTAAAAAGATCCTTTTTATGTTTGTTAATTTTATTCGTTTATTTACTTTTTACTGTGAAAATTTCAAACATTCTTTTAAGGGAGAAAAAATAATACAAGAATCCTCATATACCTATTCCACCACCTATGTTCAAGAATTGATAATATTTTGCCATATTTACTTTATATTTTTATTTTTTGCTAAATCATTTTAAAGTAAATTACAGACATCAAGACAATTTACCCCTGGACTGGCCAGCCAGCTCAGTTGGTTACAGCACAGCCTAATAACACCAAGATCACAGGTTTGGATCCTGGAAACGGCCAGCCACCCAAAAAAAAAAACCCAAAAAAGACAATTTAACCCTAAATTCTTCAATGTGTTCTTCAAAAACTAACTGCATACTATTACAACATCTGACAAAATAGCAATAGTTCCCTGGTATTGTCTAAATATTCTGTTGAGGGCTGGCCAGTTAGCTCAGTTGGTTGGATCACTGCCTTGTAATACCAAAGTCACAGGTTCAGATCCCCAAACCAGCCAGCCACCAAAAAAATAATAATAATAATAAATAAAAATAAATTAATATTCTGTTGATATCCCATTCCCTACTTTTCTTGTAGGTTCAGATCAGTATTCTGCTAAAGACTGTGCACATTGCTTTTGTTCGTTATGTCTCTTTTAATCTAGAACAATCCCCCAACTGCTCCATCTCTCCTGCCTTTGTTTTAATTGTGGCATTGACTTGTTGAAAAGACATGGCCAGTGTGTACTGCAGAATGTCCACATTCTGGATTTGCTTGATTGTTTTTCTCATGGAGCCATTTCACATGACTCCTCTTTCCCTTCCGTGTCCTGTAAATTTGAGGTTTCACAGAGAGGCATGATTCAATTCCAGCTGCACCATTTTGGCACACAGTCAAGCCACAGGTGACACTTCCCATAGTATCCCATCTAGCAGCAATGACTGCTTGTCCCTTAAAAGGCATCTCTTGAGAAGCAGAAATATCTACCATTTATCATCTGTCTTAAAAAACACCACTGGATCTGAAGCTACAACTGTGGACATCATTTAACCTCACCAACCCTCAGTTTTCTTGTGAGAGGCAAAACCAGTACTAGCCTCTGTAACTTCACAGCATTGTGGTAAGGACCAAAGGAGAAAATAATACCATCACCAATAACTATCATTTATTCAGTGACCACTGTGTCAAGCCTTATGCCAGAGCTTTCTAGTCACTATTTCAGTTACTTCTCACAATAACCATGAGAGATAGGTTCTATTCTTACCGTCTTTATTGCACAAGTGAGGAAACTGAGGCACAGAGAGTTTAAGCAACTTGGCTGAGGTCAAACAGCTGATAAGAAGGGAAGGTGTGATGTAAAGACAACCAGCCTGGCTGCAGAGCCTGTGTAGGAAATCACTGTAAATACCATACGCATGTGAAGTATTGACACAGAAATATCAGTCGTTGTGCTGGAGGGTTGAGAAGACTTTTTTTGTTTTTGTTTTTCTCTATTTTTCAGAATTTCTCTGATGTTATTCTATCACTTTAATAACCATAAGATGAATAAGTACTTAAGGGTAAAACATACAATATGAATATAAAAAATAACAATCAGAGTCATTTATTAAGTACCTGCTCTAATGGTACTGATGACAGAATAAAAGGAATCACATCAACAATAATAAAAAACTTCGCTTAGAGGAAAATAGACATATGAACTGACTCCATAAACAAATATTCTGTATTTTCTTCTTCACAATTCTATTCATTTTGTCCTCTTTTATTTGACATATGGCTCACTTCGTAAAAATGTTTAAATATTGATATCCAAATAGCTTTGCTTGGTCCTAAAATAATGTTAAAATCATGTGGTTTTTGGAAAGATCTGTTCTGCCATTTCTGTAAAAAAAAAAAGAAAAAAGTCCCCCCCCCGCCCAGATTTTTGAATCAAGAGAGTAAGTTGGTCAATTACACCCAAACGTGGTGACAGACCAATTTCTTTTTTAGAGGTTGTGGTTAAGGCATCTAAAGAGGCACGGCCTTCAGTGGATCCTCAGTGTTAAACCCTTCAGATGAGCATCTGTCTTCCCCAAGGTGTGAAATCATACTTGGCAAACAGCATCTGAGCCCCGGAACCCTCAGCCAGAGCCATCACATTTTATGCCCACAAACAGTAGAGGTAGCTGTGAACACTGCATTCCTGAAAAGATCTCTGCCACTAAGGGCTCTAGGAGGTTTTCCCCCCAGCCTTTCTATTTGGCTTCAAACACCAGAAATATAATATGTTTAACTTGGTAACTCTAATAGTCCTAACCCTGGAAATATTTATTATAACCTTATATAAACACCAGTAAAATCTCTGAAATAGATTTAAAAATACATACATCAACCCACTAGAGGGGAAAAAAAAAAACCCAAATATCAGCAAGCTATGGTAAGGCAACTAAGTACATCACACAATTGAAAAATTGTAATTATCTTTTATCATGCCTGATTGGTTATATCAACCCACTAGAGGGGAAAAAAAAAAACCCAAATATCAGCAAGCTATGGTAAGGCAACTAACTACATCACACAATTGAAAAATTGTAATTATCTCTTATCATGCCTGATTGGTTATTAAGAGAAAAAATGGTTTCAGAAAAACCAGAGCCTGTTTTTACTCAAAAGCTCCTAAACATATTCTTTTGGGGGGTGGTACAGAGTTATTGATGCTAGCTGATATGTACTGATTGCTTACTACATCCTATGTGCTTTACCCACGTTATTTCACTTAATCTGATATAAACATCAGTCTTTTAAGGTAGCTGCATTTATTATCCCCAATCTACAGATGAGAAAACTGAGGCTTAGAAAGGTTAAATAGTAGAGCAGAGCCACTCAAATGTAAGATGGCAGAGTCAGAATTCAAACTCAGGATTTTCTGACTCCAGAGCCCAACAATAGATTACGTTTACAATTTGCATCAACTGAATTTCAAACTCTAAGAATATGCAAATTTATAACTTTCTAGAATGCCTTGTGCTGAACCTAGAACCACTCAACACAAAGAACTGAGTTACAAAATGCAGTTTTAGAAGCGACGACTCAGACTCACATTTCCTGCCACAGCAGCAAAATTCTTGCCACTCCTGGGCTCTCCTTTCCTGCCCACTCTTTTGAGCCACCTGTAGGCATTCTTCAAGAAGACCCTCACAGCCACCCTGGAGTCTGCAGCTGCTCTGCACCCCTCCCCTTTCACTACCCCCTCTCAAAGCTCTGGCGGGCAGTGTGTCTCTTCCATCCTCTTGTGTTTCACACAGGAGTCAATCAATAAATATTTGTTGAATGAATAAATGAATGAATGAGCAAATGAATAAACAGCTGTCAAAACAGCCACAGATGGAAAAGTATATAGAGGTGCATAAATAGTAAACTGTTTGCCTAAAATAGCCTCAGCCTGACCAGAATATAAATTCCACCAAACTTCATGTTAAGTTGGGGAACATTTATTCTGTACTAGATATATTATTTACTTCACATTTCATACTTGCTTTCCTCAATATTATTCAACACTTCCTTTTCTGTGTGATTAGGTCCAGTCAGTTAATCTGCCTGATCCCTATTTTCTTAGTTATAAAATGATGCCATTAAGTGTACCTCACAGGTTGTCCTAAAGATCAAATACAGTCATGTAGGGGCTGTGCTCTGTAAACTATACAGTGCCTTCTGACGCCGTCATCATCCTGCATATATTGTCCCCTGCTCTTTGTAGCCTTCGTGCATCTACATAGGGTGACCTAAATGCCTTGCTCAAGAAGGGTAGTGTCATGGAAAGAATTCAGGGGTCCGTGATGCCATTCACCAGAACGAAACAAAACTACGGCCAGAGAAGGACTTTCATGAGGCCAGGCTGCTGCAGGTGGAAGACTGGCAGCCCCGCCACACTTTGAGGGAATCCCAGAAAATGTCCCTGGAAGCCCCAGCAGCCTTTGGAATTGCCTTGCTCTTCCTTGTTTCCATCTCAGCCATAACCACCTGTCAGTCAAGGCTCTGTCTAGACGGACAGCCAACAACAGATTGTGCAAGTAAGCCATGCAATCACCCTTGAGACAGTCATCATGGAGAAAAACGCTGGCCTTGAGCCATGGCAACTGCCTAGGTGGATGCACTCCTGTGATCCTCAGGAGGTAGCACTGTCCTTCCCCCCTCCTGATCCATCCTCCATTGAGGCAAAAAAAAAAAAAAAAAAAAGGGAAAACAAAACTCAGGTGAATTTTTCTTTGATCTATCCTAACTTGTTTCTTCCTCCTTGTTGGGATTTACCCAGGCACGTGAGACAATTAACATTTGCTCAGGAATCTCTATTCCCCCACTGTTGGATCCTAGAGAAATAACCAGTGAGCCAGAAAGCATGTAAATAGGCGCTGCCTCTCTCATCTTTACTTCCCCCTTCTCTGTCCTCCCACTGTTCTCCCTGTCACCACCCTCTCCTTCCATCTGTGTAAGAGGAAACCCTTTGATGAATCTGTTGAAACAAAAAAAACCCCTTGTTTCTTCCTCCATGGTCCTTTGCACTAATTTTTAAAGCTTAAATTTTCACAGAAAATTGTTTTAGTGGGTTCAGGAACATAAATTTTAATTCTCGGCCCCCAAGAAAACATTTCATCCAAGGATCCTTTACCTTTTTAAGAAACTGCAAAGTAAATTTCTCCAGCAAAGAAAGACCTAGTATTTTCCTGGGCCTTCTTGCAAACAGAGGCCCCTTAGACAATATTTACATCTATGTGTGGGTGAGTTGGGACTGTGCTTGGGGCAGCTGGAATAAGAGAAGCTTTGATAGATTCCAGTAAGGCTGACGGATATTGAGGAGTAAGTGTGGTGTAACTCGGGGAGCGGGCACTGGGTTTGTAAAAAATGTCTAACATTTATGGAGCACTGATGGGGACCAGGCACTGTGCTAAATGCTCTGCAGATAGCATCTTTTCACTTTATCTTCATAACCATCCCATGAGGTAGAAACTAATATTCCTGATTTATAGATGAGAAAAACGGGACACAGAGAGGTATGGGATCCACAGTCTCACAGCTAATCAGTCTTCGGGATTCTAACAGGAGCCCTCTGACTTCAGACCCTCCTCCTCCTGTGTGGTCTGGGGACCAGCAGCGTCTGGGAGCTTGTTAGAAATTCAGCATCTCAGGCCCTGCCCACCTTCCAAGTCAGTATCTGCATTTGAAAAGACCCCAGGCGATCAGTGTACACTTTGTAGTTACCTCTAAATATACTGGCTGCCCCTGAGCATATGTTCTTATTCTGATGACGCTATAACCTTGTTTTTCACCTTTCTGAGGCTGTTTGGTCATCTACAAAGTAAGATGGGCTTAGATTTTTGTTGAGAATTAATTCAATGAGATAAATTGTGTAAAGTGATTGGAGCTTAGCAGCACCTTTCTAAATGTCTTTGTAGGACTTCTTTTGAAATTTGAGTAAACGGTCCCTGCATAAATGGTAGCAATAATTAAAATTGACTTTCACAAAATTATTTATTTATTTTTTTAAAAGATGACTGGTAAGGGGATCTTAACCCTTGACTTGGTGCTGTCAGCACCATGCTCACCCAAGTGAGCCACGGGCTGGCCTTCAAAATTATTATTATTATTATCTTTTTTTTTTATTTGTCTTTTTCATGACCAGTAAGGGGACCGCAACCCTTGGTGCGGTGTCTTCCGCACCGCGCTCAGCCAGTGAGCGCACCAGCCATCCCTATATAGGATCCCAACCTGCGAGAGCGTCACTGCGCTCCCAACGCTGGACTCTCCCTAGTGAGCCACGGGGTCAGCCCACTTCAAAATTATTTTTAATGGTAATAGAAGTAATATGCACTCAGTATAGGAACTTTGGAAAATGAAGAAAAGATAAAGAAAACATACAAATTCCCTCATAAATCCACCATCCTGAGGTAACCTCAGAAACATTTAGCTGTGTTTCCTTCCAGTGTTTTCTCTACACATATGTGCATGTGTATAAATATATATATATATATATATATACACATACATATATTAGCAATTGAGATCATTCTGTATGGATATATTTGCTTCCTGAATTTTTTTCTCTTCACATTTAAATGATGAGCATTTTTCAAATAGTTTAAACCCGTGAATACACAAGCTGCTTTCCAGGCCTCAGACTCTGGATCAGAAAGTTTTTTCCAGGGCCGGCCCGTGGCTCACTCGGGAGAGTGCGGTGCTGATAACACCAAGGCCCCGGGTTCGGATCCCACATAGGGATGGCCGGTTCGCTCACTGGCTGAGTGTGGTGCTGACACCACCAAGTCAAGGGTTAAGATCCCCTTACCGGTCATCTTTTTTTTAAAAAAAAAAAAGAAGTAAGGGGCCGGCCCGGTGGCGCACTGCTACAGTGCAGCGGCTTGGGAGCGCGGCGGCTCTCCCGCCGAGGGTTCGGATCCCACATTCGGATCCCACATACAGACCGGCTGCTCACTGGCTGAGCGAGGTGCAGGCGCAACACCGAGGGTTGCGATCCCGTTGCCGTCCCGGTCCCGTACGGGTGTGACACTGAGGGTTGCAATCCGTAGCCGGACACGAAAAAAGACAAAAAAAGGAAAGAAAAAAAAAAAAAAAAGAAGTAAGATTGGAACTGCCTTGCACTTGAGTAATTCAGTGATAGACCCCATGTGTTTAGACAGAGAACTGCATGGGGGCTGGGACTGAAAGCAGACCCTGGAGACCCTCAGGGCTCAGCGGTTCGAAGGCCCTGCGGAGGGCCCTGTGTTTGTTCTGGGTACTGCAGCCTCTTTCTTCCAGCAGCTTTGACCTTTGGGACACAGAACAAAAGGTAGCATTCCAGCTGTGCAAGTTTCTTCAAAGTAGGAATGGTCTGTTTTGTTTTTGTTTTTGTTTTTGCTTTTCCTTTTAAATCTCTGCACCCAGGGCCTGCCCATGGCTCACTTGGGAGAGCGTGGTGCTGACAACACTATGTCAAGGGTTAAGATCCCCTTACTGGTCATCTTTAAAAAAAAAAAAAAAAAATCTCTGCACCCTAAGTGCTCGGAACTTGACCCAGCACGTAGTAGGTCTCCAATAAATTTGGTGGGTAAATGAATGGATCAATAAATGAATTAGCGAATGAATGAATGAAGTGGAGAAGGTAGACAGCTGCCTAATGATAAAAGTTAGACATCTTTTCTCAACCCCACTTTGGCCCCAAACTGCTCTTCTCCATGCCTTAAATTCCATGATGAGATTATTTCTTTGCACTAGTCTTCACGGGGCCTATTTTCAAAATCAAGCACTCCCTAGGGGAGCTACCTGTGTCAGTTAAATAGCCTTTGCAATCATGTTGGTGCTGGGATTTTAGGAAAGGCTTTCCTACTGTTTGGCATTGTCAATACTATTCTAAGTAAACCAGCTTCCTGAGCCAAGTTCTCTGTCCTTTTGAATATTCATAAATCGCATGCCCATCAAGGGCATTTTCACCAGGAGCAAGTATACTTTGCCCTTAAAAGCTCAAGGAATGGAGAGCAGAGAGGTCCACGGAATCTTCCCATTGAAAGCTGTCTGGGGTTACATTGTTACCCCTGGTTGAGATGGGATAATCTGGCATGGGAGAGTGTGACCCATAACTTGGACACTTTCTCTTGGAAGGTCTGGGCAAGGCAGAGGGGACACCTGAACAGAAAGGTAGCTCAGTAAACTTGTGCTTGCTCCAGGCCATGTCTTTATAGAGAAATGTTTTCTTGGCTCTTTAGTTGACAACCAAGAAGAAGCCAGAGAAGGCCCAACACTTCTCATGACATCTCAGCTACACTCCTAGTCCAAACTGCCATCCCCTCTCACCTGGGTTTCTGCAGTGATCTCCTGAGCAGCTTTCCTGTTTCCATCTGTGTCCCCCTACAGATCTGTATCTACAAATGATAAGTCAGGTCAGGACACTTGGCTCCTCAAACTCCTCCACCTGCTTTCCAGCTCTGAGCAAAATCAAAATTGAAATCTACAAGGTTCCATGTGATCTGGTTTCCCTGCTGCCTTTCCGATGTCATCTCCTGTTGCTTTTCCCTTGCTCACTCCACTCCAGCCACACTGGCCTCCTAGCTGTTCCTTAATCACACCAAGCACACTTCTGCCTCAGAGCCTATGCCCTTGCTGGTCCCTCCACCTGAACCAATTCCCCTGGTCCCCACCTCCGTTATCCCCCCTTCCCTCATCTGTCTTCCCATCTCACCCTCACTTCCTTCAAATCTCTGACCAAATGTCACCTTAGCCTCCCTGGACTGGCCCATCTGAAACAGTAACAACTATCCCCCCTGTCCCAAAACGTGCTCCTACTCTCCATCCCTTAACAGTGCTTTATTTTTTTTTCATATCATCTCTCACCACATGATAGTCTATATATTTGTTTTTTCTATCTCCTTCCAACTAAAATAAAAGCTCTATGAGAACAAGGAAGCTTGTTTAGTTTTATTCACTGTTGTTGTCCAGTGTCTAGAATGTTGCCTGGATCCTAATTTTTTTTAAGTGAATATTGAATGAATTTTAAAGAACAACAATGGTATGATTTATTTATTTATTTATTTTTTGTCTTTTTCCGTGTCCGGCAACGGATCGCAACCCTCAGTGTCGCCCCTGTACCGGACTGGGACCGGCAACGGGATCGCAGCCCTCGGTGTTGCTCCCGCGCCTCGCTCAGCCAGTGAGCGGGAACCGGTCTGCATGTGGGATCCGAACCCTCGGCAGGAGCGCCGCCGCACTTCCCAAGCAGCGCACTATAGCAGTGCACCACGGTATGATTTATTTTGATTTTTTTTTTTTACAGTTCCATTGCTATTTTTCCAATACAATATTGCTCTCTTTTATTTTTTATTATGGGTCTTTTCTATTCAAAGGAAAATCCAAACTTGGAATGACTAGGCAATTGTAAATAGATGCTAAAATGTAATAAGACATGTAATGATTTTTTCATTTGCTCCACAAACAAGGCTACGTAATAGCTGGGATCTGATTCTGCCTCATGTGCCTGAGTTTCCTGGTTTATTTTAAGGAGGGTGAAATCTCATAAGTGAGATTTCATCTGGCATTGTCATTTCAGGTTCAGCCACTGGACATTGGGACAGGGTACAAGGATCTGAAGGTTAAACAGCAGAGTTTAGAGCACTCAGGGATTTGAGAGATGGCTTTCCTTAACTTGATTTTTAGAAAATATTTGAGGGCCGGCCTGTGGCTCACTCGGTAGAGTGCGGTGCTGATAACACCAAGGCCCCGGGTTTGGATCCGACATAGGGATGGCCGGTTCGCTCACTGGGTGAGCGTGGTGCTGACAACACCAAGCCAAGAGTTAAGATCCCCTTACCGGTCATCTTTTAAAAAAAAAAAAAAAAAAAAAAAATTTGAAAATCCATTTAATTTCATGTAAAACTCAACATAACAGATATACTGTGTTTCGGTGTAGCTTACTTTTTTTTTTTAATTTGTCTAATTTCAATGACAATGTAACAACTTTGGCCTGACAGTTTTCTTTACATCTTTATATATATTAAGTATATAATTTAATTTAATGAATGGCACTTGTCAAGTTACGTACCTAAGAAGGAGGGAGTGCATTTCACGAGCTACATACATGCTAATTATTCTGCCCCTAAAATGACCCTTCACGACCTCAGTCCAGCCCCTACATCAATATTCCTCAAACTTTACTGTTCAAAAAACTTACTTGAGGAATCTTGTTTAAAGTGTGGATTCCTTCGCCCTCCCCTGCACTGATCCAGATTCAATACATTTTGGGGAGGGACTGGAGAGCTGCATTGAAAAGCCAGCATTCTGGGAGTGTGAGACACAGCTTCCTCCCGAGAAATGCTAATAGATTGTAAACCACCTGCAGGCAAGAACTACGCCCATCCTAAACCACAAACACTGCTGGTGAGGCATCTCTGCACAGGTAAATAGCTCCTAAAAGGTATTTTGTCATTAAGATAATTCATTCTTGCCAAAACAAAAACCAAAAAACCCACAATTTGCAGCCTTAAAGGTTGCAGGTCTGGATCCCAGAACCAGCCAGCTGAAAAAAAAAAAAAGCTCTTTCTCCTGAAACTCAACAAAGGAATCTCCCCAGCAAGGAGGGTAGATAGAGAAGGAGGGAGAAGCAGATACCCAGTGATATTTAATAGGGACAGATTCAGAAGCATCCAACATATCACAAGCTCTCCATTTTTGATTTTCAGCTTCGAAAGATAATTCTTTTTAATCTTATCAAGATAAGTTTTAGGATGATAGCTTCTTAATGACACCTCCTTTTAAAATTTGAGGATGTCTTGGACTACCAAATCAATTGTATTGGCCCCTGGACCTATTATGGTTGCTTACAGCTCATTACTGGTATTAGAACAGTGACTAGGAACGTGAGCGTCGAAGTCTAGTTGCTGATTTTACGGTATTGGAGGAACCCAGTAATGCCAACCCGTATTCTCTGAGACCCATTATTGTCTGTGAAAATTATCCTGTTAATATTTGTGATGGGGGTGATGTAATGTTATGTGGGGTTTTTTTTTTCCTCTTACTAATCCCGTCCTTCATTTTTATTGTTTCAAGAAGGCACAAGTCATGGGCTGACCAGTTAGCTTACTTGGGAGAGCGAGATGCTGATAACTCTAAGGTCAAGGGTTTGGATCTTCTAACCGGTCAGGCCAGCGGCCCCCAAAAAGAGCAAAAAACAAAAAGAACCATGCAAATCATGCATATCTGCTCATTGTTTAAAAAACAAAACAAAACAAAACAAAGCAAACAGAATTATATGAGTCAAAGGAGAAAATCACCCTCAATCCCTTCCCACTTCTAGTTTCACACCCAAGGTAGCCATAGTTACTATGTTGGTGCATATCGTTCCAAGCCACTTTTGACACATTAAAAATAAATGACCATTAGGGACAGGAAAAGAATTGATGTCCACTTTGCTCCCCAGAGCTATTGCCAAACCATCCCACCTCCTTTCTGTCTCAAAGACCTAAATGACTTTGGAAGGGCTTGACAGCTCACTATGCCCCCTGGCATCACTCCATGCAACCACCAGCCAGCTGCCTTTTCACTGCACTTTCTTCATTGAGTATTTAATCTCCCAGTTTATTGTCTTCCTTTCGCTTTGACTCCTGTCCTTGTACTTGGTAATGCTGACACCCACTCCAGAGATCTCACAGTGCCCCAGCTTGTCAGTAACTTGTTCTGCTGCCCCAGTACTCACTCCCCTGCTTGCAGTTTTGACTTGGCAGCACCAGCCATTGTACCCAACATTCTACTGTCGTGCCAACATCGCCTGCCCTCTCTGGCCTCCTCTCACACCATGCTTCTTGTCCTCTGCTCCTGTGTCTTACTTGACTGAGCCCTGGCTTTACTAAGCCCTTTCTCTCTTCCAGGTCTTTGCATTCATTTTCCCTCTGTCCTAGAGGGTCTTCATGTAGCTCCCCATTTAGCTGGATTATCCCATCCTTCAGTGTCTCTTAAAATCCAGTTAAATAGGGAGCTACATGAAGACCTCTTCAAAGAAGGCTTCTTTATCTCCTCTTCAAAGAAGACTTCCCAGCCCACCCTAGAGTGGTTTCCCCGATCACTCTCTATCATCACCCACTTTACTCTTTCATAGAGCTTGTCATAAAATGTGATTGTCTTGTGATATATTCATTTGTTATCTAGCACTCCTACTAAAACATTACCTTCACTGCTGAATCCCCGCCTCCGTCCCAGGGTCCACCCCATAATCATTGGTCAATATATCTTTTGAACAAATGAAAGAGATGGGATGACAGTAGATGTGTTTATTTGTGACTTTTTTGTTTTTTCCTCAATATGGTTTAGAGGCCAGCCGTGGTTTGAATGTCCCTCCAAGCTCATTTTGGAACTTAATCCTCAATATGGTATTTGAAAGGTGGGGCTTTTAACAGGTGATTGGGTCATGAAAACTACACTTTTATGAATGGATTAATCCATTTGTGGAGTAATGGGTTAATGTCTTAATAGATTATCATGGGTGTGGACTGGTTGGTTTATAAGGAGAGCAAATAAGTTCATAACAACACTCTTCCCCCTTCTCACCATGTGACACCTAGGGTCACCACAGGACTCTGAGGGATTCCCCATCAAGAAGAATGCCCTGGGGGGCCGGCCTGTGGCTCACTCGGGAGAGTGCGGTGCTGATAACACCAAGGCCCCGGGTTCGGATCCCATATAGGGATGGCCGGTTAGCTCACTGGGTGAGCGTGGTGCTGACAACACCGAGTCAAGGGTTAAGATCCCCTTACCGGTCATCTTTAAAAAAAAAAGAATGCCCTTACCAGATGTGCCCTCTTGACTTTGGACTTGCCAGCCTCCAAAACTGTAACAATAATTCTTGTTTTCTTATAATTACCCAGTTTTAGGTATTCTGTTATCAGCAACAGAAAACTAATACCAAACACTATGTCAGCATATGTAGATCTGCCACTTTTAAAAAAATGACCGCATTGTCAAGTACATTGTACATGTATATACCACATGTACTTAATTATGCTTATATTGTAGGACATTTGGGTTGTTTCCATTCTTTTGGTTTTTACTATTAAAAAGACTGATGCAATAAGTTCCTGCTTACCCACATCTTCACCAACACTTTATTTTATCAACCTTTTAAATTTATCAATTCTATGAGCAAGAATATCTCATTTAATTTATATTTCCCTAATTATTGATGAAACTGAGCATTGCCATTTATAGGCCACTTGCATTTTTTTTTTCTATAACTTGCTTCTTCTTATCCTTTGCTCAGTTTTCTATCAGAATGTTTGTTTTCTGGGCCAGCCCGTGGCTCACTCGAGAGAGTGCGGTGCTGATAACACCAAGGCCCCGGGTTCGGATCCCACATAGGGATGGCCGGTTCGCTCACTGGCTGAGCGTGGTGCTGACAACACCAAGTCAAGGGTTAAGATCCCCTTACCGGTCATCTTAAAAAAAAAAAAAAAGAATGTTTGTTTTCTGTTTATTGGTTGGTAGACTCTCTTTGTATATTATGAATAATAATCCTTTCTTTACATAACTTACAAATATTTTCTCCTGGTCTATTATTGGTCTTCTAACTTTGACTATCTCTGAGAAGACTCATAGTACATAATTTAAGGCTTTCTTTGGCTTCTTGTATGAATTTAGATGACTTTCCTCCGTGCTGTTGAGTTTCCTCGAGTATCTGATGTTTGGTTGTCTGTTTATATTTTGTGGAGATGGTCTGGGTGGAAGAGCACAGCCCTTGCACTCCTGCCAGCCAGTGCATGTTCTGACAAGGCGAGCCATTGCTCCAGAGATGGGGGAGAGGGGCGGGAGAGCACACACAACTGGGCAACCTCTCCTTCCCAATGTCTCCTAGTGTGGAGCTACCAGTTCCTCATGGCAACAAAGGTGACTGGGGACACTGCCCAAGGAGTAGTGGGCCCAACACCCACTCAGGGAGTTTCCTAAGGAGAACTTCCTTTTTCTGGCCAGGTTCTCACAGATCTTCCTGAGGGACAAATCCCAGAGTCAGCCTCTTAGGACCAAAGGTTAGTTTTACTGCCCTTTATTTAATTATCTAGATGACTACTCATGGCTCACTTCTTCCTCCAGCTCCTGCTGACTTTTTTCTTGGGGTTTTTCCATCATTCTGCTGGGAAATTTAACTTTCGGGGAAACACTTCCTCTAGGTTATATAGGGCCTAGTCCTGCAGTTGCTTGAGATTTTTGCTGTTCCACTCACCTCAAAATTCTTCACTGGTCTTATCTCTTGGTGGCATTTCTCCCAGAGCCCAATGCTGCCACAGTTTTATGGGACTGTTACATTTCTTCCACTGTTTCAGTGGGATTTACATACGGAAGAGATATAAACACATAAGTTTAGTCAGCCATCTTGAACCAAAAGCCCCTAGAAGATGTGAAGGTTCTTTTTACCTAGAACTGGGAATATTTAAAAGTACAATTATGAGGAAGTCTAACCACAATGAAGCTTTTTTAAGTAAAAAACCAAAAAACTTCCTGCTTGAGGAGTAAGGAATTATGTAGCAGGAATCCCTTTTAGTACATTTCCCAAATGGCTGTCCTACCCAAACCCTTATCTACATTACAGTCCTCCCTGGGTTCTCATGTCCCTGGAAGTGGGGTGACTGATGCCACCTGGATTAACAAGGAATTCCTGAGGCACGATCTTCCTGAGGAGCAGAATGGCTGACATGGGGGCAGGAAGCTGGCGCCTCTGTGGGGACACTTCTACCAGATTCTTGGCTCCCTGGGAGGCTGGGACTCTAAACGAGCCTCATTTCTAAGTCCGCAGAATCTGCGTAGTGCCTGGCACTGAGTAGGTACACTAAACACTTCTCAAATTTTTTTTTTTTTAAAAAGATGACCAGTAAGGTGATCTTAACCCTTGACTTGGTGTTGTCAGCACCATGCTCATCCAGTGAGCAAACCGGCCATCCCTATATGGGATCCGAACCCGGGGCCTTGGTGTTCTCAACACCGCACTCTCCCGAGTGAGCCACGGGCCGGCCCAACACTTCTCAAATTTGGCTGTTGAATATATGCCCAAGTTGCAGATTGGTGAGCAAAACAAATGTTGTTTGGAGCCATTAAATTTTAGGATCATGTTCACATAGTAGCAGATAACGAGAACAGACATGTAATGCTTCATATTGGCTTAACAGTAGAAAGCAGGTCTCACAGAGAAAAAGACAGGGGTTGGGGAGAGATTCCTGGGTCTGACATGAAGGGTGTGCAGCTGCCCTGGGGGGCAACAACTGGCAGGCTGGACAGTATGGACCTGGGGCAGCAGAGGGGCTGCATGAGGTGCTGGGCATGGGGAAAGACTACTGACAAGAGCAGGAGGGGCTGCTTTCAGCTCTTAGGCCCAGGAAGCAGTTACTCACTTACCTGGAGCAGAGAAATTCTGCTCAGACCTTTCCATCAGAACAACCAACATTTGTTAAGCTTTTTTATGTGCCAGCCCTTGATAGGCCTCCGCATGCACGATCCCTAATCCTTGCAACCACCTGAGAGTAAGTATCATTTCTTCTCTTTTACTCCAGTTATGGGAAAATTGAGGTTAGGGGACTTTAAACAACTGCTGGAATGAGCAGGACCTAAAACCTCACAGTCTCTAAAAGATT
>NW_007728384.1:223809-224965 GCF_000696425.1 Galeopterus variegatus
TCCTGTGGTTATTGGTATTTTGAACCTAGGTTATGTGGCAAGATGACATTATTTACATAAACATAAAGTTGGCTTCCAGCCAGCCTGGAGCTGCAGACTTGCAGACACGCACATACTATCCCAACCCTGAGATAACAGCAAGGACGGAGCAGAAACCACACAGAGTCTTGGCAAGACCTTGCACCTGGCTCCTTGCATGGAGCCCCCGTGGCTCGTGTCCCCCTCCCTCCTGCTTTTCATTTCCCTTGTTCAATTCCCTCAGCCTCCTCTTTAAAAACCCCTCAGTAAATCAGAGTCTTTGAGATGACTTTAGTTTGACCTTTCTACTTCAGGTTTCCTGGGGAGATGGGTTAGCCTAACATCTCTCCTTAGGTCACTGGTGTTCCTGAATAAAAGCTGACTTCCATTTCCACCATCATTTGACTTTGGAGTAGTTTGTTTTTGAAACAGGGCAGGTAGCTGGACCTGGACCTAGTATCACAACCCGCCAGAGGTCACGGAAGTAGGAAGCGGCAAAACCAGGATTCAAACAGGATTCTGTTTAACAAAACCATCGTTCGTTACTGATCACTTTTGACAGGTTACTTAACTGCTCATAGCTTAAGTTTCCCCAGTTGTAAAATGGGAATAGTAATAGGTCTCATCTTGCAGGGAGGGTGAAATAAAATTAGACATGTTAGATCTGTGTCATTTAATACAGCAGCTACTATCCACATGTGGTTATAGAGCCCTTGAAATGTTGCTGGTCCAAACTGAGACATGTACTAAGTATAAAATACAGATGAGATTTTATAGACTCGGATGGAAAAAAGATTGCAAGCTATCTCATTAACTTTTTAATTGATTGCACATTGGAATTATAATATTTGGTTAAATAAAATGTGTTATTAAAACATTTTGGGCCGAGCCCGTGGCACTCTCGGGAGAGTGCAGCGCTGGGAGCGTAGTGACACTCCCGCCGCGGGTTCGGATCCTATATAGGACTGGCCGGTGCGTGTGCTCGCTGGCTGAGCGCGGTGTGGGCGACACCACACCAAGGGTTGCGATCTCCTTACCGGTCACGAAAAAGACAAAAAAAAAAAATTTTTTTTTACTTGTTTCTTTTTACTTTTTTAATGTGGCTGCTAGAAAATTTTACTACATATGTGGTTCACAT
>NW_007728384.1:225374-229024 GCF_000696425.1 Galeopterus variegatus
AAAAAGACAAAAAAAAAAAAATTTTTTTTTACCTGTTTCTTTTTACTTTTTTAATGTGGCTGCTAGAAAATTTTACTACATATGTGGTTCACATTATATTTCTGTTGGATGTGCTGGGTTAGACCCTTAGAGTGTGAGCACTGAGACAGCTCGGTCAGTATTACTGAGATAGCCCAGCTTACCATGTCAGGACTTTGCTTTGCAAATCTACCATTTCTTTTATTTCCTTGGATTGAATACTTTTTCTAAAAGACCTCATTTAATTTCACAATAACCATTCTTCAGTTTTATAATTGTCTGAAAAAACCTTCTTTCCCGTATTTGTTGATTTTCTTTCTCTTAGTCAGACTGCCTGCAATTAGAGGTATAAGCACTACATGAAAAGTGATCATGTTGGGCCGGCCCGTGGCTCACTCGGTAGAGTGCGGTGCTGATAACACCAAGGCCGCGGCATATTTGTTGATTTTCTTTCTCTTAGTCAGACTGCCTGCAATTAGAGGTATAAGCACTACATGAAAAGTGATCATGCACTTTTCTACAAGGGCAACAAGGAAAGGGAAGTGGGAAGACAGTACCTGGCTTGAGAGGAGGGGATCCTGCAGAGCTAGAGAGGTGGGATCCAGGGGGAGAGAGGAAAGAAAAGTGGTCTTAGTTGCTTGGGGCACAGTAAAGGACAGACAGCCTCTTTTCAGTGGCAAGACCTGGATACCCTTCAGCAGAAGGTCATCTGAAGATGCTTGGTCTCAGAACTTCCCAGCTGGCACCTGGCCTCTGAGTGGAGGGCAGCTGACCTGGCTCTTTCCTGTGAATTCAGATGAGCCACTGTGAAAAATAAACGAAGCTACCTCCTGCTCACTTAGGCTCATGGTTGCCATGACAGGCTTCAGGTAATGACCTGTGGGTTCAGGATGAGGGCTAAAATAGATTTTAATGTAAAATGGAGATAATGCTTCTTCCCCCAATCTGAGACAGTAATGTAAAAACAGCAGCAACATATTACCACTTTAGAATGAATAAATCTGACTTTTAAACATCAAGTTGTCATTATGTTAAGCAACATTCAAGTATTTAAATCAGTCTGTATCAGAAAACTCTGAACACCATTATCCTTTTCCTTTCATGGAGGTTTACAGAATTGGATTCTTTTTTATGTGCTAATACGGGACATTACTCTGGTTTATACGTTCAAGATACTGATTCTAATTCCCCATCACTAGGAGAACAAAGTTGACTTTTCTGAAATGAATCATTCCTTACAAAAAGGAATCACATGCTTTCCTTGGGAAATTTGCAACCTCACACTCAGCCCCAGAGGGACAAAGGATAATGATTTCATGTTGTCTGGCTACTTACTTTCTAGTGGTTCTGAAACATGGGTTTTCCTTTGAAAGGAAAGATGCCTCATTCTTTCTAAAGGATATCACAAGGCTCTCTGTGGCATGGTTCAGTCCTGGCATCCACCACAAAGACATTTGTGTGTCCTTCTGGGGCTTTGAGCCAGGCATACAGACTGCCCAAACTTTCTGCCCATCTGCCACATGGAGGGCAAAGCTCTGGATTTTGCCAGGCCACAGTGATAGGAACACCGTATTGGAACAGAGACAGCCATTGCTCCTGTCCCAACCAGCAGGAGAACTTCTTTGGAATGAGCCTCAGACCTCCCCTTGCCTGGCCCTGGGCATTTATGTACAGTGGAGTGAGGTTGGGAAGGCCAGCACAGCCAGCTTAGTTTGACAGACAAAAGGACAGTGTGTGGTCTGACAAGTGTGTGCCATGGGGCTGACAAGGAATGTCTCCTTTGCTGGGGTGAGTTTTATGGGCTGAGCAGCCGGGCCTTTGTAACATCACCCAAGAAAACCACCTCCCTCTCCCCCACCTCTCTGAATCCCTGCCAGCCCAAAGTTCGTGATTCCCCTGGGAGCACCCAAATCAGGGAGACAATTTATTTTAGAGGTTGTTAGAATGGGCTCTGGAGAGAAACTTCATAGTCCAGTCTTGGCTTGGTTATTCACTACCTGTGCAGCCAAGTTGAGAGTTGCACCACTTTCTTTTAGTTGAGTCCTTAAAGATGCCTACCCAAGACAAGGATTCAATGCAGTCAGTTATTTCGGAAGTGAAGAAACAGACTAGGGAAAGGGGAGGGTAGTCAGCCATAAGGGTGCATTACTAAGTCAGCTACCACAGCCGGCACCTGAAGCTCAGTCCTGCAGGGAACACAGCTCGCCATCATCCCAGCCAAGGGGGATTTGTACCCCACACCTTTGGCACATGGTAAAGGCCTCCTGTCAGCTACCACAGCCGGCACCTGAAGCTCAGTCCTGCAGGGAACACAGCTCACCATCATCCCAGCCAAGGGGGATTTGTACCCCACACCTTTGGCACATGGTAAAGGCCTCCTGAGGGGGCAGGTAATTCCCAGGCACTTCTGGTTTGTCAGGTTCATGCACAAAGTGGGTTTTTGCAGCCCAAAGACAGCTCTCACAAAAATGCAGGAGCTAGCTGTTGGGAGCCAGGCTGGGGTGCACCAGAGTGGTAAGGGGACAGGCGCGGAGCAATGGCAGCATCTGTTACACTCTGTAAACCTCATGTACCATTTTGAAAAGTGAAAGTAACTGCAGTTTTTATTTTGTAGGAAGGATGAAGTCCAATAAGGCCCATTAGGCCTTCAGCATATCGAGCAGCCTGTGGCAGCACTTGTTAAATGTCGGTCGTTATTCCTGGGACCATTCAGCTTAGCAGTTTTTGCCTTAGGATTTTGTTTGCAGTTTCACCAAGTCTTTTATTTCCTTCAGAGTCCCTGAGCCTTTGCACAAATGTGTGGGTCTAAAGAGCCTATAGTTTTGATAACACCAAGGTCAAGTGTTTGGATCCCCCTACTGGCCAGCCGCCAAAAAGTAAATAAATAGCCTCGTGCCTTGCTTTCATTTGTCCAGAGAATGTTGAAGATGTCACTGTCCCCTTGTTGAATTAAAGTGCAGCAAGTCAAAGATGTAGGATAGCAACCAGCAAGCAGCGGCTTCTGTGTGGCCCCTTCCCTCTGCCCAGCAGTTGAGTTTGGGGAAGATGTTTCTTAGGGGCCAGTGGGAACAGCCCCTTATTTATGCACCAGAAAATCAAAGGGTAGAAAAGCTGTCCTTGGTTCCAAACAACAGAGTGCATCACTGGTTACACCTCAGAGAACCTGCACAGAGGTTCAGCCAGGGGAGAGATGGGGGTGGGCTTTATAATTGCTGTGGGTATTGCTAGTTTCTTCGCAGCACAGTTTACAAAGCCTTGGCTTAAATATTGTGTGCGTGTTATATATTTCACCATATGAAAAGGAACTCAATGTGTCTTAAAAGTTTCATACATACAATTATTTATACATAATTGTTTTTGGATGGGATTTATGGGTAATTTTTCTTTTAATGTGCTGTATTCTACCTTTGCTGTGGTGAGCAACACAAAATAATGACTGTTTTAAAAACTACATCACAGGGGCCGGCCTGTGGCTCACTTGGGAGAGTGTGGTGCTGATAACCCCAAGGCCACAGGTTCGGATCCCTATATAGGGATGGCTGGTTGGCTCACTCGGAAGAGCGTGGTGCTGACAACACCAAGTCAAAGGTTAAGATTCCCTTACTGGTCATCTTTTTTTTTTTTTTTTTTTT
>NW_007728384.1:229437-231039 GCF_000696425.1 Galeopterus variegatus
TTACTGGTCATCTTTAAAATAAATAAATAAATAAAAACTACGTCATAGCAGACAGATCTAGAAATGTAACCAGGCCTAAGAGAAGACAGGATCAGAGCAAATAAGACGCATTTTTTAAGTCTGAAAATCAATGATTTAAAATACCCATTGACCACCCTCCTCTGGGCAGCTGGCTCATGTGTTTTTGTTGGGTACGTGGTGGCAGTGATACAGGTCCCTTCTAGAAAAAGGCACTGAAAACATGACTGGGCAGTGCATTTATTCCAAGCTGCTGTGAAATTGTTAGAAGCTGGGCCTATAATCTGTTAGGTGATTAAAAAAAAGTTTTGAGGGCCGGCCTGTGGCTCACTCAGGAGAGTGTGGTGCTGATAACACCAAGCCAAGTGTTAAGATCACCTTTCTGGTCATCTTTGAAAAAAAATAATAAATAAGTAAAATAAATAAATAAATAAATTTTTGGAGGGCTGGCCCATGGCTCACTTGGGAGAGTGTGGTGCTGACAACACCAAGTCAAGGGTTAAGATCCCCTTACCGGTCATCTTTAAAAAAAAAAAAGTTTCTTTTGGCACTAAAATAGGTAATTTTAATAGTAAAATAAATTTGAAATTATGCAAATCAAGCAAATAATAGAATGCTCAAATACCTGAGCTATATGTATGTTATTCCTTAATTCTTTTTTTTTTTTTTGGCGGCTGGCCAGTATACAGATCGAACCCTGGACCTTGGTGTTATCAGCACCACACTCTAACCAACTGAGTTAATCGGCCAGCCCTAATTCTACATTTTATTTTTACCATTTTTCTAGCACACAAAATTAATAAAGCGACACAGTATGATAAATCCTGGGAAGTTGCACAAGAAATTTATTTTTGTCAGTATGCCTTTTCCCCTCCTTTTGACAATTCACACCAGAAACAATAAAGATTAATCATACAAGGGAAAACAAATAAGTGAAAACAAGTACATTGGCAGTCACATAACAGCAGTTTAACCATGCCTTCAGGTCAGGGACTTACTTGTCATTATTCTCTCAGTATTCCTTTTAATTCAAGTTTTACTCCAATAATTCAAAGAATCAGTCCATTAAATATATTAAACTAAAAGAAAAAGCAATTATTACTTTAAAAGCACAGAATATTGAAACAGATTTTACAACAAAAGTCTGTGCATTAGCCTGTATATTATTATTTCAGCTCTTTGCTTAATCCAGCTGAATATTCTAGACTCATTAATTCTAATGTTTGTAAGAGAGTTTAACAACTGCTTGGTTTTCATGGCCAAAGTGATTATACTCTGTCCTTGGTTCTCATTTAACTCTCTTTTCATTCAGCTTGCAAATTGATCAAATAAGTAGCTAATATAATGGATAGAATTAGTACTCTAGAATAGGGGGACCTGGAAACCTGTCACCCCAACAAAGAAATGAGCTCTTTGAGGTCAGGGACTATTATTCGTAGATATAGATATAGATATCTGTCTCTCTGTGTGTATATATATGTGTGTGTGTGTGTGTGTGTGTGTGTGTGTGTGTGTATATATATATATATATATATATATATATATACACACACACACACACACACACACACACACACACACACA
>NW_007728384.1:231971-249853 GCF_000696425.1 Galeopterus variegatus
ATATATATATGTGTGTGTGTGTGTGTGTGTGTGTGTGTGTGTGTGTGTGTGTGTGTGTATATATATACACACACATATATATCTTTGTATCCTCCCTGGACTAAGCAGGCATTGAATAAATGAGTGAGTAATAAAAACAGCAGCTGCCACCAAAAAACGATTAGATGAATTAGTTTTGTTAGACCTTAAAAATAGCATCCTCTATTATTAAATACAAAGAGAAAACAATAGTTTCACAGTGGAGAAAGCTGGCAGACACCACCTAATCCAAGTGGTTAAAGTGGACATTACCAGTAATGGGACAAATTGATGTGATGCACTGAGAAGGGCAGCATCACTTCTGGGGTGTTCCTGCCAGAGGCATAACCTGACTCTAATCAGGAGGAAACATCCGACAGACCCACACTGAGAGGCAGTCTACAAATGGCAATGTTGGGGCTGGCTGGTTAGCTCAGTTGGTTAGAGAATGGCTTTATAACACCAAGGTCAAAGTTTGGATCCCCATACTGGCTAGCTACACCCCCTGTCCCTCAAAAACAACAATGTCAGGGAAGATCAAAAGGAAAAGAAAAAAAATTTAAAGGCTGAGTGATGGTACCAGTTTAAAGGAGAGTAAAGAGACTTGACAACTAAAGGCATCGTATGATCCTGAATTCTGAATTGGCAGGAAAATTGCTGTAAATACCATCACTGGGAAATTGGCAAAATTTGAATGTGGACTGTAGCTTAGATAATAGCATTGCGTTAATGTTAAGTTTCCTGAATTTTATCATTTTACCAGAGTTATGTGAGATAATGTCTTTTGGTTGGCATAAATGGCTCAGAAAAAAAAAAAAGTCTGTGTGTGTGTGTCTGTGTGTGTATCCACAAGTCTTAGTGAAGTTTTTAAAAATTTAGGTGAAATTCACATAACATAGAATTGACCATTTTATTTATGTATTTTTAGCAGCTGTCTGGTACGGGGATCCAAACTGTTGACCTTTGTGTTACTGGCAATGTGCTCTAACCAAGGGAGCTGACCACTTTAAAGTGACCATTTTAAAGTGTACAATTCAGTGGCATTTAATATATTCACAATGTTATGCAACCATTGCCTCTATTAGTTCCAAAACATTTTCATCACCCCAAAAGAAAACCTCAGATTCATTAGTCACTTCTAATTTTCCCCTCCCAGGAGTCCCTAACAACCACCAATCTACTTTCTATCTCTCTGTGGATTTACTTATCCTGGATATTTCATATAAATGAAATCATACAATATATATGTCTCTATCTGGCTTCTTTTATTTAACATAATGTTTTTGAGATTCAACTACATTTTAGCATGTATCAACATAGGTTCTTCATTCCTTTTTATGGCTACATAACATTCCATTGTACAAATATTCTTATTTTGACACATTCGTCCGTCTGCTTCGTTTGTCTGCTTCTTCCTGCAGGTCAGCTCAGCCGAAGGGGCAGCTAAAGAGGAGCCCAAGAGGAGATGGGCGAGGTTGTCAGCTAAACCTGCTCCTGCAAAAGTGGAAACGAGGCCAAAAAAGGCAGCAGCCAAGGATAAATCTTCAGACAAAAAGTACAAGCAAAAGGGAAAAGGGTGGCAAAGGGAAAATAGGCTGAAGTGACTAACCAAGAAACTAAAGAAGATTTACCTGCAGAAAATGGAGAAACTAAAAATGAGGAGAGTCCAGGCTCTGATGAAGCAGGGGAGAAAGAAGCCAAGTCTGATTAATGTCGTATACCAAGTCTTATCAGTGGTTCCTGTCACCCTTGTACAATCCAGAGGAATACTTTTATCAACTATTTTGTAAATGCAAGTTTTTTAGTAGTTCTAGAAATATTTTTAAGAAGGAGGGAATCCCACCTCATCCCATTTTTTAAGTATAAATGCTTTTTTTTAAGAGGTAAAATCATTTTCTGGTTGTTTATGTTTTGGCACAACCAGAAAATAGTGGAATATTGAATTATTGGAGGCTTTGACTGTCTTCGGTGTCAACTTAACATTCCATAGATGGGGGGTAGTTTTTATATCCTGTAATACAAAGCATACTAAATGGCAATTTGGAGTCACGGTCACATATTTACTGTGTCTTGAACATTTAAAATTAGTTCTATTCCCATGTTATTTTTTAGTAGAATTGTTTCTTAAAGAAGACCACTCCTTAATCATTGCTCTCCCTGTCACAACTGTGTGCTCTCTGTAACATCTTTGGTCATGGTAGTCTAGTTTTCCCAATAGTTTTGTTAATGTGTTGTGAATGATTGGAAATTTGATTATGTAGTGTATATGATATTAAATTGTGAATTGGTGGGACTTATGGAACAGCTTACAACATCTGGAGGTACTGGTACTTGATATCCTCTTAAGGAAAATTTGCCTCCAAATTTGAAGCTGGAAGGCCACTGGAAAAACTTTTTAAAAAAATCATGATATGTGGCTTTTTAGAATTTTGGTACATATGTTAAGAATTGTGTACAAATTGAAATGTCTGTAATGATCCTCAACACAACCAATAAAATCTCAATTATGAAAAAAAAATTCTTATTTTGTTTTTCCATTTATTCGTTGATGGGCATTTGGGTTGTTTCCACCTTTTGGCTATTGCGAATAGTGCTACTATGAACAAACATTCATGTACAAGAATTTGCGTGCCTGTTTTCAGTTCTTTTGGGTATATACCTACGAGTGGAATTGCTATGTCATATAGTAAATTTATATATATACATATATACACACACGTATTTTTTTTTTTTGCAGTTGGCTGGTACAGGGATCTGAACCGTGACGAACATTCATGTACAAGAATTTGCATGCCTGTTTTCAGTTCTTTTGGGTATATACCTACGAGTGGAATTGCTATGTCATATAGTAAATTTATATATATATATATACACACACGTATTTTTTTTTTTTGCAGTTGGCTGGTACAGGGATCTGAACCGTGACCTTGATGTTATAAGTCTGTGTTGTAACCAACTGAGCTAACCAGCCAGCCCTATTTTTAACTTTTTAAGAAACTCCCAAATTGTTTTCAAAGGGGCTGCATCATTTTACTACTTGTACCGTTCTTACAACTCTTCTCAAAGTTTGAAATTATTTCAAACTTAAAAAAAAAAAAAAGAATTGGCGTGTGCACCCAGGCAGAAGCGAAAGGAAACCTAAGTTCACAAAAGTGGGGAAATGATCAGAGCTTCATCCAATAGGGCACACGTGCGTGTGAGCTGAGGCGGTTAGAGTCACAGGCAGGGGCAGCTTAATGGGAGATTCCAGAGTGGAAATTTTTGTAAGGGATGACACAGTTTGAAAGTGCTACCAAAGCACTTCCATGATCAGAAACGCAGCCCCAGGCAGGTGGAGAGAACTGATGGTGTGCCCAGCCTTTCTGTTCCGTTCTCCTTTGGGGGCGTCATCAGCAGCTCTGTGAGTGCAATCTATTCATTGATGCATGCATGCGTGAGCGGGCTGGGAACTTGCCTTTATTAATGGGCATTCATGGGAAACTGCAATTTCCCCTACAGAAATCTGCCTGACTACCATGTTGCTGGGACCCTCACATGTAAAAAGAGGACACTGTCCAGTTGTTTTGATGGTTTAAAGAGGACACGAAAGTGAAAGTTCTGCAAAGACTGTAAAGTGCTGATAAACAGTAAGGATTATAACTGAGACCTCTTAATTCGGTTCACATGATTGTTAGTCACTCTTGCTACTTAGATTGGAGTGCCCCAACCAAGCACATGGGGTCCCCTTGTGAGAAATGCAGACTCTCAGGCCCACCCCAGCTGTCTGAACCAGAATCTGCATTTCAGTAAGATCCCCACATGATTGGCATGCCCAATAAAGCTTGGAAAGCGCTGCTTTAATGCAGAGATACCTAAACTTTTCTAATTATAACAACCATCTGGCACTGCTTATTAAAGACTTCCAGTTCTCTTGCTTCCCATATTAGAGATTAATTCAACAAGTCTAGGGTGAGACCCTGGAATGTGAATTTTTAACAAGCCTCCAGGTGAGTCTTCTGGTCAGATAATTTTGGTAAACAGTACTTTAAATGCATAGTTTTAAAGACAAAGGGGAAATCTACGCCCTGGAGAGAGAGAGAGACTGTAAACGCCTTTTTGGATGATTGGATGTTAGCTCAAGGATCTCGAAATGCCCTGCAGTTTCTGGAGGGACTGCCAGCCTCAGGGTCCGGCTTTCTCCCATCTCAGATAAAGCTTTGCTGAGCCTTGGCTCTATGCTAAACACAATGTTTATCTACTTTAATCCTAACAACACTAGAGAGGAGCACTATAATCTCTTGTTTCTTGGAAGAGGAAATAAGGCTCAGAGAAGGTAAATAGTGGCCCAAAGTCCCTCCACCAGTAAGTAGTGGCAGACCCTGGATTCAGAACCAACTCCTTTCTGCCTGCCACATTGTCCAGCAGCCTGGGTCCATCACGTTCACATACCTGACCCAACATGCCAGCAGAAGCCCTCCAAAGCCACTTGTACCTGACTTCGTTCAACCTCTCCTCTTCTGCTTCGACCACTGGGAGTTGGAAGCAGCGAGCATTCCAGCTCTTCTGGGCTGGAGGCTTACTCTGGCTTCCAGCTCTGGTTATCTCACTTCTCTAAACCTCAGTTTCCTTGAATATAAAATGGAAATGACATTAGGGCATTGTGAGGATTATAGGAAAAAGAAGTGTATGAAACAGTTATTAAATTTCCTGGTACTTGGTATGTGCTCAATTAACGGTAGCTGTTTCTGTTATTTTATTATAGCTGCAGCAGGACAGAAATTTAGAGATGAAAACTAAGTAGTCACTACAGTATCTACTTGTTTAAAGGAGGCATAATTACTCAAGGACAAGCTTTCTCTTAACTTTGACATGCCTGTTGTAGTCATGCAATTTTGGTTTGCAAAATGTATTAGTTTCTTATGGCTGCTGTTATAAATTGCTACAAACTTGGTGGCTTAAAACAACAGACATTTATTCTTCTCACAGTTCTAGAGGCCAGGAGTAAAAATGGAGGGTCAACAGGGCTGTGCTCCCCACGAGTCTCTAGGGGAGCAACCTTCCTTGCTTCTTCCAGCATCTGGTGGTTCCAGGTGTTCCTTGATTTGTGGCTGTGTAACTCTAATCTCTGCCTCTGTCTTCACATGCCTTCTTTCTAGTGTCTCTCTGTGTGTTCTTCTCTCTCTCCCAAGGACACTCGTGATTGGATTTAGGGCCCGCCCAGATAATCCAAAATGATCTCATCTCGAGAACCTTGACTTAACTACATTTGCAAAAACACTTTTTCCAAACAAGGTCACATTCACAGGTTCCAGGAGATAAGATGTAGACGTGTCTCTTTGGGGCCACAATTTAGCCTGCTCTATAAGGTATGGCGTGTCCTTCGTTCCTCCTGCCCCGGGAGAAAGGCGGTTTGTGGTTAAGGAGACACATAGACAGGAATGGAACTGGAGAGCATGCCTGCTCCACAACTCTTCCTCTAGCTGTTCCTGCTTCCACGGTTTCCCCTTTCTCCCCACTTCATGACCCTCAGCTTTGGATCCCACTGTTACGGCAAGGTCTTTCCAGGTTTCTCAATACAAATTCCCAAGTATTCAAAGGTTTCTGATCAGCCTGGGGATGGGCTGGTCTTAGGTCAGGTGTCTTTCTCTGTTCCCATCACTTGGGATCTTGGGGAGGTGGGGGGCGGTGGAGCCACATGATTCAAAATATGTCCTCCCAGGCCAGCTCCTTCAGGCCTCTCTAGTGGGGCTGCCGGAGCAGCAGTCTCCCTTAGAAGGAGGATATTTGAGCAGACATCCCTTGCACAGGCCCTTAGAGGAGAATGTGGTAGAATCCTGGGTGCCACATTGTATCTGCACCTGTGCTCCATTTATTAAGGAACCAAACTCCATCTTATGATAGTCACAGTTTTTCGGGGAGCATGCAGCATGAATTCTGAGGTCACGTTATAAGGGGCCTCTGGCAATGATGACATCACAGTAGCAGTCCCATTGACTGAGCACCACTTTCATTTTCTCATTTAGTCTTTCTAGCAATGCTGCAAAGGAGTCCTTAGCTCCCCTGCCATTCCATAGAGGAGGAGATCAGGGCTTACAGAGGCGGAATTACTTGCCCAAGGTCACCTGGCTCCTAAGGACAGTGCCAGAACAAAATCACAGCCTTCTCCACTACAACTGCTCTGTAATGGCTGTTCTCATTAATGCTATACATTAGTCACTCCCTTTGAAAATCATGTCGCAATTAATTTAAAGCCAAGAGTACCACATTAGAAAGAGGGGGCTTGGATTTTGTGGCATGCTGATTTGGAAGGATAACTCATGTAATGGATTGAATTATGTCCCCCCAAAACTCCCTGAGCTTGAATTGTGTTCCCCAAGTTTTATGTATTAGAAACTTAGCCCCCACTGTGACTGTTGAGAGGGTGGGAAATCCTATTATGGTAATTGAAGGGTTGAGCCTTAAAGAGATTGGATTGTAGGACCATGCAGTAGTGGATGGATTAGAAAAGGTGGTCAGGGGTATGGTTCTAAGGGCTTTAAAAAGAGAGGAGTCTAGGGCCGGGCCCGTGGCTCACTTGAGAGAGCGTGGTGTGGAGCCTTAAAGAGATTGGATTGTAGGACCGTGCAGTAGTGGATGGATTAGAAAAGGTGGTCAGGGGTATGGTTCTGAGGGCTTTAAAAAGAGAGGAGTCTAGGGCCGGGCCCGTGGCTCACTTGAGAGAGCGTGGTGTGACAACACCAAATCAAGGGTTAAGATCCCCTTACCAGTCATCTTTTCTAAAAAAATAAAAAATTAAAAAAATAAAATAAAAAGAGCGGAGTCTGCCTTTCTCTCTCTCTCTGCTCTCTCTGCTTCCACTGTCTTGCAATGTGAGACTCCTGGGTCACTGTCACCACCACCAGATGGACTTTGGACTTCCCAGCCCCAGAAACTGTAAGCAATACATTTTGGTTTTTTATAAATCACTCAGTTCCAAGTATTTTATTATAAGCAACAGAAATGGACTAATACAACGCATATAAGTATGGAAAAATGTATGTGTGAAAATAAATGCTGCGGAAAGTTGCCCACTCCAGCAAAAGTATTTAAAATCTCATATTCTTTCACACCAGCATTTTTTTCTCTCTTGTGGTATCACTGAAGGCTTGTTGCCTGTAAACTATGTGAGGGAAATTAATTAAGGTTATTTATTTTCCCCAAATTGGGGATTAACTGTGGGCGGCTATAGCAGAGAGTGGAAAGGAACCCCGTGGAGCTATGAGATCCCTGTAAATATTCTGAGATGCAACTACATAGCTTCAGACCCAGGAATGGGAAGGAAACCTCTGCATCGGGGAGCAGTGAATTACCAATCTCTGCTTCTCCAGTAAATGAGAAAGTGACTGCTGGCTGCTGGGAGCTGGGGCTGAAGGAGCCCCTTTGAGGTGTCCTGGAACAATCCTCCTTTCCATTCCCTCCCATTACCCATGCTTGGCTCGATACTATGATTCTTGGTTGCTGGGACCCTCAGGAAATAGCTGCTCTGCGAGCCTTCTCTGGTCTTGCATGCTCTTAATTTTCTGGAAAAATATTAATTTTGAAAATAATGAGGTAATCTTCAAACAAATTGTATTTCCAGTGGGCAACCCTAGCTTGGCCCAGAAGCATTACGGCCATGCAACGTGGCCTCTAAATCACCACCTCTTTGGGCTTGCACCATTTTTTTTTCCTGCATGCTTCAAATGCACCTTTGCCGCAGGAGATGTGAACTCATTAGGGCCTCCACAGGCCTGCTGGGCTCAGTTGGCTGGGTGTGCTAAAAATAACTGGAGAGGTTAAAAAAAAATGTTGAAGCAGATTTAGGGGCTCTTCTGGAAAATGAAACACAGAAGCTGGGCCCTGGGTGGTTCTATTTAAAGATGATCATCATCTCATCCATTCCTGTGGATTTACGTGCGACAGCTTTATTCCTGGCTGGCTGAGGTCTGATCGGCATTAGGACTTACCTCCTTCCGCAGCCCTCTGCAAAGCAGCAGCTGTCCAGAGAAAAAGCAGCACACAGCTCAGTTCTTTACTTACACAATTGTCCCTTTGAATTGAGGAAAGCAAAAATAAAGTTTTCAAGGCCAATTTCACAATTTCATCTTCTATGAGAAGCAAAATCAACGAAGCTATGAAAAATTACAAGCAGTTAAATACTTCAATGTCATCCTTCCCTGAGAGAGAGAGAGAGAGAGGAAATCAGACTGCTTTGTTCAAAGCAACAGCCAACACAAGCCTTTCTTTCTTTCTTTTCCTTTTTTTTTTTTAAACACATCTGGTCTCAATCTTTATACACCAGTGGACAAAAGCAATTAGACAACTCTGCTTTCCATGTCATAATAATGAAAGTCATATATTTTCCATGACTGTCTCATTTGGTTACCCAGCTCTGCGGAAAGAGCTTAAATGGAATTTAAAATGCAGGTCTTTGCTTGACTGTACTGTTAGTGACCTGAGGGATAGATAAGCGCTCCAGCATCTCCCAGAAGCAGGAGAAGAGAATGGGTAGATATTACAGGTGTGTGCTAATAAACCACAATATATATAATTTACACACCTGCAGGACAGGCCCCCCACTGCCCAATCTTTCTAACAAGCTCTGGGGTGTGGGGATGAAAGTGTTCAGATTTGGAAAGATCTCCTGATGAATCTGCTAGAGGATGCTGGAGGAGATTTTGTATAAGGTCAAACTTTGACTTTCTCACTATGTTGGTCAAGACTCTTTTGGTTGCAAGGGACAGAACAGAACCCAATCCAGCCTGAGCAAAAAAGAGAATTGGTTCATACAACTTGGAAATTAAGGGGGTGAATCCGGTCAGATCGTCTGATTCCAAGGTTTCAGACAATGCTGTCTTCTTTTCCTCTCCCTTCATCTCTCCCAAGATGAGCAACTCCAAGAAAAGGGTTGACTTGGTACTAATAGTTCCAGCAATAATTCTGGAATTAATTTCGGAATTGAGTCAGGTGCCTATCCTTAAGCTGATTACAGGCTTGGGTGTCTGGTCCACTCCATCAAACCAGAGGACTGAGATTGGGTAGGGGTTGGTTCTCCAGAAGAAAATCATTTCAGCTTCAGAAGAAGGGGGACTGAATGCAGGATGTCGCTGGCCCACACGGGACCCTTGTGAGTTGGAAACAGCTCCCCCTCCAGGCTGATGCAGCCTTGTGTGCCCACTGCTTGGGGAGCAGATGGCATCTTTGGCCCGCCCTCCTCTGGGCAAAAGCAGCCTCACACCCAGGACACACGGTTGAGAGAGCAGAGCTAAAGCTGGATATTAGGCCACTTGCCTTCTCAGCGGGACACCGTTGTGCAGTGTGACACCTGAGCACACTGTCAGCAGTGGTACTGGTGGGCGGGCAAAACCAGCAGATGTCCTGGACCCCAAACCCAAACCATCTTAAAATAGATACCTCACCCCGAGGTTTCTTGCCTGACATGCTTAGGTTGTGGCTTAAGAACGTACGCATTAGCCGTTTTACAACTTAATGTATGTTCAAACGTGGGTGTGTGATGTTAACCACAGAGGGAGTGTTGGGGTGGAAGAGTCCAGACCTGGGGCTCGGAAGACCTGGGTTTGATTGCAGCTGTGTGTTTTACCATCTGGGCATTCTTACACTAGTCCTGATGCTTTTTTTTTTTTTTTTGAGTGCCAACTTCCTCATCTGTAGGACACGGAGACCGATCCAAGAACCCTTCCCTCCTGGCCTGTGGTTTGGGGTCTTTTCTCCCCATCTCTCATGCTTATGTCAACAAATATAATTCTTCTGTGTCTGGCCCCCTTCCCCCAGCTGGGTCTGCTCAGATGTGTGAAATTCGTGGTTTTACCGCACTTAGTCACATTCAAACACCTCCAGGGCGTCCTCGGGTTGTAATTTCCTTCCCAAAAGACACTGGTGACACACAAACCCCCTTTATGCCTGTTAGGCAAATTAGCACCCACTCACCAACCTGGGCCCCCGCAGAAGCTGGCTGGGGACAAGAACAATGTCTCTGAGAGTGAAAATGCAAAGCACAGCAGTGGCTGACTACTGTCTCATGCTGGTCAGGCCCTCTCAGCCTGTGCAGAGGGAGGGACAGTGAACAGGAGTATCTGCAGGGGAGGAAAGGACCCTGCACTGCGAACTGCACATCTCCTGCTCGCCCAGCTATCCACTGGGGTGCTGAGGACAGACGGACAGTGCATATGGATTCTCAGTCGTCTTATATGTGGCCATCTAACAGCCCTATCTGCATTTGCCAACAGTAAATTCTAGTGCCCAGCACAGATCCCCACAAATGTCCTAACTCTTCTGTTATATTTCAGACATCAAACTCTTTTAGGTACTTGTGCCGGGTCCCACCTACTTTGGCCTGGGAAGCTAGGGCAGAGTACCCAGGTTAGCTTCTGCCAGAGTTGCGGGGGGAGGGTTAGGAGACTGTGTGAAATGTCTTTTGGGGTGAATTCATCTGCTTCTATTTTACTGCTCACAGTCAAATAGGTCTTCCAGGGCCTACAGATTAGTGTCATTGGTCTGAGTGGGGTTAAGCAATGCCCATGGGTGCCACTGGGTGCCAGTAGTGGAGTATTTTGGGGTCCAAAGAAACAGTCATGTACCCAGGAATGTCTCTTAATAATTTCTTCTCTATCATTCATCGTCAGGGAGCTCAGAGCATACACAGGGATCATAACAATAATGATGCCTATCTTCATAGAGCACCATTCCTCCTTAAAGTCTTTTTATGTCCAGGACAGTTTAGTAGTTAAGAGTTTGAACTACTGGCTTCAAATCTTTACTTCCCCCCAAATTTCAGTAAATTACTTAACCTCCTGGATCCTCAGTTTGCTTCTCTGTAATATGCAAGATAATAATAGCCTCTACCTTTACAAGTTTGGGGAGAGTTAATTGCAACAATCCATGTTAAGCTCTTAGCACATGTTCAGAACAGAATAATGCTTCAACATGTGTTAGTGACTAGTGTTATCCATAAACTCACTTGACTATTAGAACAACCTTGATGAAGTCAGTTTGGCTAGGATGTCTTCCTTTTTTGATAAAGGAATAATGCTTCAACATGTGTTAGTGACTAGTGTTATCCATAAACTCATTTGACTATTAGAACAACCTTGATGAAGTCAGTTTGGCTAGGATGTCTTCCTTTTTTGATAAATGAGGAAAGGGAGATCAGAAAGGAAAAAAAAAAGCAAGCTTGGGGACAAAGGAGACACGGGGGAGAGAAAGATATTCATAGGATGGGGAGACAGTAACACATGCAAGGGACATCTGAGGGGACAGGGGCTCACTCTGAGTTTCCTGCTGAATGCACAGGAGGCATCATGACCTGCAGGTAACTGGTACCAAGGCAAGGCCATTTAAAGGTGACCCACTTAAAAAGGGTCTGAAACCGTACAGTAAACACAGAAAAAAAAAACCGATTGGCATTTTATCCTGAAATTAAAAAGATGACAAAAATTTAAAGATAACTTTACCCTCTAAACAAAATTTAGATTTTGGTTTCAGCTATGTGTTAATCTGAGAACAAAGAATCTAAACTCTTTTTTTTTTTTTTTTAAAGATGACCAGTAAGGGGATCTTAACCCTTGGCTTGGTGTTGTCAGCACCACGCTCTCCCAGTGAGCAAACCAGCCATCCCTATATGGGATCCGAACCCGTGGCCTTGGTGTTATCAGCACTGCACTCTCCCGAGTGAGCCACAGGCCAGCCCTAAACTCTTTTTTTTTCCTGAAGAAACTGTGTAGTATCCGTCACTTCATTTTGGACTTTCACATTCCATTCATAAAGAGGGTCATTTTTTCCCTCACAAAAATATTTGATAACCTTATCAATTTTTAAAGGTCTTTTCTGAATCTTTGTTATTCACGTTGTCTCACCTTCCTTATCTGTTTTCTCTTGAGCAGATGTGATCTGGTCTCACTCAAGGCTGTGAGCAGTCCTGCTAGGTTACTTTCATGGACTTCATGAAATCCTGAGACTTTGCAAGCTTTGCAATTTCACCTGTGAACCAATTTGCATTGAACTTGAATTATAATTTTGGATGTTGCTGCAAACCACAGAGGTGAGGATGTGAGGGGTGGGGAAGACTGCTACTGTGAAACAGGGAGAGACTTTGTGTGCAATAGACTGTGTTTTGGTTCCTTAGCAAATAGTTTCATGTTATGACAACTTTTACTTCATAAGCAAGTCATAACTGTAGGTATTTGGGTGACAAATATTCAGATATCAACCGTCCCCTGTATAGGAATGCAGCAAAAAGTTGAAAAACACAGATTTGTGAAGCCAAAAAATGTGGCTAAAAACCTCCTTATAGAGCAGTGCGTGAGGAGGCTGAGGTGGCAGTGGTGGGCCCGGATGAGCACCCGGAGGTGGTGGAGGAGGCACAGGGGGCCCTCATGGGTGGGTGTGTGGGTGCCCAGCATGACTACTTGGGCAGCCTCAATGAGAACTTGGAGGGAACCGGAGGTAGATTTTGGAGGTTACTGGTCAAGATGGTGGAATGCCCAGTCCCCAGCATCACTCTCTCCCACAAATCAACCAATTTACAACTATAAAAAAGCAACAACAGCCAAGCTGGGGCTGCTTGAGCTCAGGGGAAGAGGAGAGACCTACAGAGTTCATGAACAGGGAGAAGCCATGATGAGAGAAAGAAAAAAGTGCTCTATTTCATGCCATGGCCGCTTTAAGGCTGGAGCTGCTGAGCACATGGAGCAGGAGCCAGCAAAAGCCACAGCTGTGCCCTTCAGATGGAGTTGCTTGGGGATGGCAGGAGAGAAGAAGGTCTTGGTGGCTCCCAGGCCAGCAAGACCACTAATAGGGTTCCTGTGGACCCACACAGGAGTGAGGAACCACAACAACTGAAAAAAAGGAGCCACTCAGAGGCTGGTGAGTCATCACAAGGGACCAGCACATGGCTCGTCCCATGGGAAGTGTTTTCAGCACGGGCAGTGGGGGAGATGGGCCCACCAGGAGAACACTGGGGCACAACAAGGACAGCTGACCAGCACCCTAGTCAACATAGGGCCACTCAGAGGATACTGGTCAGGAATATAGAATTGCATGGGGTGCAGTTTGATGAAAAGACTCAGGTCCAGGGCCAGCCCATGGCTCACTCAGGAGAATGTGGTGCTGATAACACCAAGGCCTCGGGTTCGGATCCCATATAGGGATGGCTGGCTGGCTCACTGGGTGATCGTGGTGCTGACAACGCCAAGCCAAGGGTTAAGATCCACTTACTGGTCATCTTTAAAAAAAAAAAAAAAAAAAAAAAAAAAGACTCAGGTCCAGATCAGAGTTTCTACACAACCCAGATCCACTGGGTCTCTGGAGAGCCGGAAGTACCTGTAAGGTCAACCATTAAACCCTGATCTGCACAAAAAGCCTTCCATAGGGAATCAGCAGCAAATCAGCAATTTAGCTCAACCACACAGCTCAAGTCCTGGTCCCCACAGGAAGTTCCCCCATTTTAGAAGTAAGCAAAGGAGAAAAAATTAGTTCCAGCCTAGGCACACCACCAATGCCTCAGGGCCCATCTGGGGACCTGAGGAATGGAGCTGGGGACCAGACCCCACAACTAGGCACACCACCAGTGCCAAGGAGCATGCCAAGCATCACCTCCATGTGGGTAACGCACCACAGCCACCACAATAACCACAGCTGCCATGAAAGTGGCTAGACACCACAAACACCATGTAGATGGTCCACCAGCCACTTGAGGGCATTGACACAAGGAGAGTCACCAGCAGAGACCAAAGAAAAGAAGAGGATGTCTCTCTCCACAAAGCCCATTCCAGAGTGACAGAAGAAGCATCCTCTCTACAATAATATTGGGGGACCTGAACACACCTCTCAGCATTGGACAGATCATCTAGGCAACAAATCAACAGAGTAACCATTATTCTTTCAGAAGGAGAGAAAAAAATCTAGGGTTATCAGAGGTGGGAGGGGGGAAGGAGGGGGGATGGGGAGAGATTGGGCAAGGGGCATAAAGAATAAGTACGATTTATAACAATATATATGCTAGGAATATTGATTTGATCAACATATGTCAATGTTGAACCCCCAAAATATGAATAATCAATTATGATTCAATAAAAATAAAAACAAAACGAAACAAAAAAACCCCACCCCTCTTTATACAGGCAATTGTAGTGGGATTGCTGAGATAGCAGAAAGAGCAGGAAAGTAATGATAGTAACAGATTATACATGACACATTGAATAAAACAAGAAACCACTAGTCCATTCTGATACAAATAAATAAATGTCTCAATTGAAAGCCTGATGAGGAATGAAATATTTATGTAGTTTCAAGAGTTTCCACAAAATACTTATTAAAGAGAAGAGAGGCACTGTATAGGTTAGGGATCTGGCAGAGCAGACACCACTCTAATCAAGGGATCCAAGTGAACATCACCAGAAATGGGACAAATTGAAATCGTCACCACACAGTAAGATGCAATGAGGGAAAACCCAGCATCGCATCTGCAATATTCCTGCCTGGATCTAATCAAGGGGAAACATCAAGTCAAACCAAAACAGAGGGACATTCTACACATCTGGACTGCAGTCTTCAAAAGTGTCAAGGACATAAAAATCAAGGAAAGAAGGAGGAGCTGTTTCAGACCAAAGGAGCTCAAAGAGTCAGTGGTGCCACATGTGATTCCGAATTGAATCCTTTTGCTATAAAAATGACATTATGGGGATAGCTGGTGAAATTTGAATGGGGCTCAGTACCAATGTTAATTTCCTAAATTTTATTTTATTTTTTGGTGGCTAGCCAGTACAGGGATCCGAACCCTTGACCTTGGTGTTGTAACACCACATTCTAACCTAATTCCTCAGATTTTAAAGTAGTTGTATCGCGTATGCAGGAGAATGTCCTTGTTTGTAGGAAACATATACTAAAATTTTCAGGGCATCAGGTCAGGTCTGCAACTTACTCTCAAATGTTCAGGAATGAAAACACTGTACTGTGATTGTAACTTTCCTGTAAGTTTGAGATTTTTCTTTTTAAAGAGCAAAGAAAGAGGTCATTTTCAATGAGCAATTCTGGTCAGCTCTGTGGGGGTGGGAGGTAGAGGAAGCAGAGGTGGGTTCGGGAGACTGGGGGTAGGTGATAAGGGATTGAGCTGGGGATGACAACATGTAAAGTAGAAGACAGATTTGAGACTTGCTGAGGAGGAAGACTCCTTAAGATTTGGAGAAAGGGGGTTGGCTAGTTAGCTCAGTTGGTTAGAGCACAGCCTTGGAACACCAAGGTCAAAGTTCTAGATCCCTATACCGGCCAGTCACCAAAACAAACAGAAAATGTGGAGAGGTAGGAGAAGATAAAGGTTTCAATCCTCATGGAAAGGATGACTTGGGGTCAGGAATGAGATGGAGCCCAGGGGAGTGGGCTTGGACGGGGAGAGAGTGGGCACTGTTTGGGGTGTGTTGAAAATGACAGCAGCCTGCCTGTGACACTGGGCTGCCTGCTGATCTCCAGGGTATCAACCAACGTAGCTCCCCCTCCCAGATGTGGGATGTGAGATCTTGGTGTGACATTTTCACTGAGACACCAGGAAGCAATGAAATGTGATCTGGCACCAGGAAGAAAAATCACAGCAAGCAATATGGAGTTGGGGGTTATTTGTTTGGAAGCCAAGAGAACAACTGAGATTAGTGAGAGAGGGAAGAGAGGCTTTGAGGAAGGCTGAGGGAAGGAGCCTGTGAATGGGGCAGAGACAGTGTGGCTGGGGAGGTGGCAGGGAAACCAGACTATCTGATTATTTATTTAATGATGTGAACACGGACCCCAAATCTGCCCTACTGAGAAAAAATCCACCGGATCACTTTCTTTCTGACCTTCTAGCATATGCTGTTTTTTTCTTGTGTGTAAACTAACACCCACGGTTAAAAATAGCTCCCCGTCCCAACACACCCACAGTCTGTATCATTCTCTCTAGTTCAGTTTCTACAGAAGACTTGGTCAAGCAATTGCCAGAGAGGAGGCACCGTGTAGTCATTAAGAGCCTGGGGTCTTACTTCCTGGGTTTAAATCCCAGCTCCACCATTCAATAGCCACATGACCTTGGGCAAGTTACTAAACCTGTCTGTGCCTCAGTTTCCCCATATGTAAAATGGAGATAAAAGTACGTGTAGTCATTAAGAGCCTGGGGTCTTACTTCCTGGGTTTAAATCCCAGCTCCACCATTCACTAGCCACATGACCTGGGGCAAGTTACTAAACCTGTCTGTGCCTCAGTTTCCCCATATGTAAAATGGAGATAAAAGTAGTTCTTACTCTTAGAATTGTTATGAGGGCTAAAGGTGTTAATATTTGAAAGCTACTTGGAATAGTGACTGGCACTATATAAGTGCACATGAAACAAACAAAGCCTGAACCCTGCCAGGACTGCCCGCTTAGGCTTTCTTTCCTCCCCCACATCAGCCCCCAGTCATCTAGTAGCACTGTGCCCCTCAGACTTAAAGGTGCATACTCATGACTTGAAGACCTCCTTAAAGTGCAGGTTCTGCTACAACAGAATGAAACTTGAGGACCTTATACTAGGTGAAATAAGCCAGTCACGAAAGGACAAACACTGTATGATTCTGCTCACATGAGGTACCTTGAGTTATCAGATTTATACACAGAAAGTAGGATGGTGCTTGCCAGGGGCTGGAGGGAGAGGAGAATGGAGGTGCTTGTTTAATCACAGAGTTTCAATTTTGCAGGATGGAAAGAGTTCCGTGGATGGATTGTGGTGATGGTTGCACAACAATGTGAAAATACTTAATGTCACCGAACTGTACATTTAGAAATGGTTAAGGTGGTAACTTTTATGTTACATGTATTTTGCCACAATTTTAAAAAATTTTCAAATGCAGATTCTGATTCAGTAGTTCAAGGGTAGAGCCTGAGCTTCTGCATTTCTACTGAACTCCCGGGTGAGGCTGATGCCATTTGAACCACACTTTGTGCAGAGGAAGACACCTTGAGTTGCAAGATACTAGAAAGCTGAGCCAGATTCCTTTGGTTCCTTTGTAACAAGACCAGCACGTGCTTTGCATTAACTCTAAAGCAACTGCTTGAGTGGAAGGGAATTGTACTCTAAGCCCTTGAGAGCTCTGGCCTTCTCATTCTACACTCAGAGAAGCTGCCAAGAAAGCCTCTGTCACAACAGACACAATCACAGCAAAACACTTGTATGGCCAGAATTATTTTCTGGTCCTCTCGGGCTGGCCTACTCAATAAAAAATTACCTCTAGTTCAATAGCTCATCTGGTCAGTTTCTAGGGGGTTCTTAGAAGGGCTTTTAGTCTGAAGCTTTTCTTTGGTTAGCCCATGAAGACAGGGACCAACTCTGGGATGTTCGTTGCTATAGCTCCAGTCCTAGCATTGTCGCTGGTGTGCAGTAGGTGTTCAATAAATATTTGTTGAATGAAAATAATTAACACATATATAGTGCCAATAAATCAATGTTCTGAGAATTTCATATGGTAGATCATATTTTCTAAAGACCATAAAATACCTATATGTTCTTGTGAGCTCGATTCCTCCCACTGAGAAATGGGGTATTATCTCCTCCCTTTGAACCTGGGTGGACTTAGTATGGACAACATGGGTAACTTGAAGGGAAAAGTAAAAGACTACATGCACAAGTTTGTGCATGCTTCATCCTTGGAGAAAAGATCTTTCTAGCATTGGAGGGTGCTATTAGTCAACTATTTCCACAAAAATGCTGCCACAAAAGTGTTTCCACAAAAGCAACCCCCCATCAGTGGGGTCTGCAATACTTTATTCTCAGGGATTTGTGGGTTTGCTGGGGGCTGGCTGAACCAGGTTGTGCTGCTGATCTGGGGTGGTTTGGTTGGGCTGCATGCCTGTCAT
>NW_007728384.1:250287-252328 GCF_000696425.1 Galeopterus variegatus
TCAGTGGGGTCTGCAATACTTTATTCTCAGGGATTTGTGGGTTTGCTGGGGGCTGGCTGAATCAGGTTGTGCTGCTGATCTGGGGTGGTTTGGTTGGGCTGCATGCCTGTCATCCTTCTCTAGAACAGGGTCTAGCCTGGGGATATTCTTCTCATGGCAATGGCAAAGGATTGAGAGAGCAAGACACATCATGCAAATGCTTTTCAGTCCTTGCCTTGTACCATGTTTGCTAATATCCCAGTGGTCAAAGCAAACCTCATGGCTGAACCCAGAGTGAAAGAATGGGAAGGAGAGTAGACATTGTAAACAATAGTCACACCTCTTTCCAAATATTGGCAACATAGTTAGAGGTATTTAGAGGTCTTACACATATATGGTGATGATCTCCTCATTCCATTCGATACATCATTTTCAAAGGCTGCATAGTTATCCATCACGTAAATATGTCAAAATGTATTTCATCACTCCCCGGTGGTTGAACATTTAGGTTGCTTCCTTTTATTGCTGCTGTAATTAATATATTACAATGAACACACACACACACACACACACACACACGCACACACAGGTCTTGGCTCACTGTCCCTGATTATTTTCTTAGGATCAATTCCTAGAAGTACAATTTCTGGATCAAAGGGATTCAAAAATTTAAGGCTGTGGACAGAGTATCAATGGCAGAGAGTTTTGTTTGACCTCTCTCCTGGAAAGATCACATACTGACTGGTCTATATAAATGAAAAATCACTTGCCAATTAAACTTTTCATTGCAAAACATTAAAGTGGCTTTAAACCACTTCAGTTTAAGTTTGGATGGCATAAGGCAGTTTTGCCTAGGACTAATCACCCCAGGAAAAAAGAAAATTTAAGTTTTACTGAAGAGAGAGATTCTGTGCTCAGACTTATATTCAGAGTCAACAGGTTTATTTTTTAAAACTATGGAGGAGTATAGAAAAATGAAACATGATTTCTGTCCTTGAGAAATATATGTTTTTGTAACAATTCAATTAATAAACTACACTTGGGGAGTAAGATATACTACATTTATTTTTGAAAATCAAATAAGTTTTGGGCCTCCATTCTCAAGGTTGGTGAAAAGTCCAATTCCGTCAATTCAAAAGGCTTTACGCACATACACTCACACACACACGCACACTGTGCCCAGTCAGGGTCACCATATATATGGCACTGAGTTTGTGCACTGTACAACTGCAGGACTATGCATACCATGGACTATGTTGTGAATGTTCCCTACTGAACTTGTTGTAATGACGTGTAACGCCCTTCACTCCCACCCCACTTAGGCTGTACAAGAACTGTGGGGCTTATGTTAGGCAGGAGGAGGGAGGCAGGCCAGGTCTTTGGTTGATGTGGCCCCTGATGCTGTCACTAATTGCTTATTTCCCCTTGCAGATGGTATCTTTGTTTTTGTGGCCAGTTCTTGGGGTGGCTCCAGTTCCTCTGGGTCCAGCTCAGCCATGGGGATTTTCACCGACACTCTCAAGGTGAAAGCACTTACAGCCCCGTCCTTGTAGAACCAGCCAACCATCTCTCTCCCTGGCCCTGCCCCCTCCAGAGGGTATGTTAGAGCAGGCTCAGTTGTCAAGATCTAGAGAGTGGCCATGCCCTCTTTCACTCTGGAGGCTCATGGCCACTATCTCCTTTGCCTCAAATGCCTCAGATTAATCCCCTTGGTGGGTGTAGGCCAGGGTTGAAAATTCAGATGCTTATAAGAACAGGCAGGTACATAAATGAATGTTGTAGGTGGTATAAGACCTTAGGGAGTGGTAGGGATTGTGGGGAACTGGAAAGTACATGGCCTGTCTAAAGGGGACCAGCGTAACTCGATTCCTGCCAATTTTTGCCATATGAAAATATGGGCCCAGAGATGCTAAATCTTTGCGTTTTTCCAGAGAACTCAGAAATTTCGATTTTCATGGAAAATCTCCCACTTTTTGAAAATTACAGCTAATGTTTAAAATTCATTTGGGGCCGGCCTGTGGCTCACTCGGGAGAGTGCGGTGCTGATAACACCAAGGCCACG
>NW_007728384.1:253162-301886 GCF_000696425.1 Galeopterus variegatus
CAAGTCAAGGGTTAAGATCCCCTTACCAGTCATCTTTGAAAAAAATAAATAAATAAATAAAATAAAATAAAATTCATACAAAATTCTTCCCAGGCCAAATAACAGATATCCTGAGCCACAAATTTTCAATCTCAGAAAACAAAGGGGGAGTCCATCCCACCAGGCAGCTTCCCTTTTTCCCACAGAAAATGCACAAAAAGGCTGTTAACTCTCCCTGGGGCTAAGGGAAGCCAGACTTTCAGGACACAAAGGCCTGGCTACCTTCTCCCAGGGGAAGGAGAGAGGGGAGGGGGAAATACTTTTCATTCTTTCTGGAAGAGCCAAGGAGAAACAACTTCTTTCTCAGCCAATGTGGTTAATGGAGTACATTACAGTCTGGATCATTTGGACAGCTATTAGTTGGGGAGTCAGACATAAATAACTTTGTGCAATAATTACATGGTAGCATTCAGACAGGCCCAGAGCACGGGCCTGCAAGACTGGGGGTGCGGCACGTACCATGCCCTGAGGTGGGAGTCACAGGGGAGGCAGCTGGGGAGGGCTGGGGGCCAGACAGGGAACGGAGGGCCTGAGTCCTTGAGGAATGAAGGGGCGGGGCGTGACCAAGCCTGCAGTTCTGAGAGTCGTCTTGCAGATCAATGCTTGTGTGAGGGCAAATCAGGAGGGAAAGGAAAGGGACAGATGTGGCAAGGCCGGTTCAGAAGCCGTGGAAACTGTCCAGGTATGAGCTAAGGGCTGAGACGGGTGTGGGTAGGGAGAAAGGAAGGGACAGTCATGGGCACTGTTACAAAAGAATTGTCAGGAAGTGAGGCACCAGGGAGGGGAAGCAATCAAGATCGCAATCTGGGCGGCTCCGATCTCCCTTCCTCTGCCAGGCCCCTCAGGAGGGCTCCGGGGAGAAAGTGATGGTTTCAAAGGAACAGGTTTAGTTTGGATCCTTGTATCCCTTTACAGGCCAGCTGCCAATTCCCCGTCCCCCAAAACAAACAAAAAGCCCATGAAGGAACAGGTTTATAGGTTTATAGGTTCATCATCACCAAGCATAAGGGTGGATTCCCCCCCTTCCAAACTAACCATGTTTTATCAGTTCTAAGATGCACAGTTACTCACATTTCAATCTCTCCCTGACATCAGAATCCATCTAACAACCCATGGCAGGTCAGAGTTTCATTGATGGCTAAATTACAATTAAGGGCTAAATTACATCCCTGCAAAATACATATGTTGAAATCCTAATTCCCAGTGCTTTCTAATGTGACTACAATTGGAGATAGGGTCTTTAAAGAGGTACCTAAGTTAAAATGAGGTCTTTAGAGTGGGCCCTAATCCAATACGACTAGTGTCCCTAGAAGAGGAGATTAGGACACAGATACACACAGAGGGAAGGTCATGTGAAGACCCAGGGAGGAAACCAGCGTCTACAAGCCAAGGAGAGTGGCCTCACTTAACAACCCTGCCGACACCTTGATCTCACACTTCTAGCCTCCAGGGCTGCGAGGAAATAAATTCTTGTTCCAGTCTGCGGCACTTTATTATGGCAGCTCTAGCAAACTGATGTGGTGAGTTTGTTTCATTCTCACAGGTATGTGACATGGTGGTGCATGTTATAATTGATGTAATCTGAGCATCTGAGAGTCCCTATGACTTAGGGTACTTTGTCATTTTTCTTTTGGTGACTTATTGTCTTTGTTCATACAAACTTTATTCTGATCAAGCTAACTATAGTTTATCATCCAAACTGGCATAATTTTAAGAGTAAAAGGGAGGTGTTGTTAATAATTACTCAGGAACAGCAGGGGTACACTGGCACTGTCTCAGGAAAACAGAGACACTTCGTCACCCTAACTCTGACCCACCTGAGAATATTGAGAGAGATACAGATCATTCATCTCAGAGAGACCTCATCCCTGCATTTCTGTCTGAGGGCCATGCCCCAGGTCACCGTCTGCCCTAATGACAGCACATATAATGATATTATTAACAGAAACAGAAAGCCAGGAGTTATTTTGTGACACATAAAGCCCTAGATACAGGTTGGATCTCATTTTAAGTACCAGAAAAAAATATCTTGGTGGCATAATTGGATAAATTCCCTGAAGGCCCTGATGTCATAAACACGTCTTTCCCAATTGGTCTGCCACAATGTGGGAAATTCCCAAAGGGTTTCCTCTTTTGAATTAAAACATCAGAGATTCTTATAAAAATGTGAAGGCAAAAGATTACCCATGAAAAGTGACAACACCTTAAGCGACTAAACCTTAAGTTATGTGGGCTAATCAGGGACAACCCTTTGCTGAACACTAACCATGTGCTTTATACACATCTCACCTAATTCTTATGACAAACCCAGTAGGGTAAATACTACTATCCCATTTGTCCAGATGAGGAAACTGAGACTCAGAGATGAAGCGACTTGTTCAAGGCCATACACCTATTGAAGGGTGGAGTTAGCACTCTCATGCAGGTTTGTTGACACTAAAGCTGTGTGTTCTTTGCTCTGCCATGTGATGTCTTTTATCCTTCCATCCTTTCTTTATTTTTTTTTTTTTTGGCAGCTGCCAGTACAGGGATTTGAACCCTTGACCTTGGTGCTACAAGGCAGAGCTCTATCCAATTAAACCAACCTTTCTTCCTTAACTATTTTTTTGATGTTTGTCCAGCTTGCAGATATTTCATGCATTGATCATAGTTAGTGCTTCACAATAAATAAGGAAGGGTTGGGAGAAAATCCATTTTTGGTTTTGGGGTTTTTTTTTTTTTTTTTTGGCAGCTGCCAGTACAGGGATTTGAACCCTTGACCTTGGTGCTACAAGGCAGAGCTCTATCCAATTAAACCAACCTTTCTTCCTTAACTATTTTTTTGATGTTTGTCCAGCTTGCAGATATTTCATGCATTGATCATAGTTAGTGCTTCACAATAAATAAGGAAGGGTTGGGAGAAAAGATAAAGAACCAAATGGAATGAGCTGAAATGAGAGATGAGGGACAACTTTCCTGGTTTTGCCAAACACTGGCCCTATACTTATCTCTGCTATCACATTCTACCAGAATTAGATCTTCTGCACCTGATTTTCTAAGTGATATGTGCAGAAAATTATAATGCTGGCTGAAGCTCTAGAACCTAGTTCCCATACTATTCTTTGGTACCGAATTAAAGAAGACAGGCAAACACTCCCCGCATTTTCCTTTCCTTTCAGAAGGCAATTATCTTCTAGTTAATGGTCTGAATGTCAATCAGGGTTACAAGAGACCCAGAAAAAGACATGTGGCGTATTAATCAATCACTTTAATACAGATTTAGCTTATAAAACGGTACAGAATGACTTTTTTTTTTTTCTTACACTCATGCTCTGGTGAAGAAATGTTTTATTCTATTTAAGCCCCAAATCACTCTTAACACATTTTCAGAGTAACAGTTGCTGATAATAAAATGTTAGGGTGGAAATCAAAATAGATAGCTGGAAATGCAAAATATGGTTTCTCATGGCAAGGCAAAGCTCCCGTGATTCCCACATGTGAACTCTGGGGCAAAATTGCCAGATGCCTCTTGTATCATATGCATCGTATAGTTCTGCACTTTCTAGCTTAATCAAGCTTTAGGGCCCTTCAACTCATGTCGCCTGAAGAAATCTACACCTAATGTTCTCTCTCTTGCTCACTGAACTTTGTTTTTTTAAGAAGATATATATTGAAAAAGCAATTCCATTTTGATCATTTTTAGTGCATATTGAAAAAAACAAGGAGGGCTGGCTGATTAGCTCACTTGGTTAGAGTGTGCTGATAACACCGTGGTCAAAGGTTCAAATGCCGTTTATAGGCCAGCCGTCAAGACCAAAACCAAACCAAAAAAAAAGGTCGAGCTTTCTAATAGAGACAATATAGGCATTCTAGTTATTAATATATTTATATATGTGTGTGCATATATGGTTTTTTTTTGGCTGGTGGGTACAGGGATTGAACCCCATACCTTGGTGTTTTTATATATATATAATAGTTACAAACAAAAACAAATTAGTCCAGCTTTGAGTTGTTTCTTCCTCCTGGAATTTAGTTAGAGCCCAGAGCACTATTATTTGGTGGCAGTTTGGAACACTGGCAGTTTCACAATTATTTTCAGGCCTCTGGCATTCCTATGTAAAACTAAAGGTGTGTCAGGCACTCTATGAATGTTCAACAATGCTGCTGGGAAGGGAGAAAGGAAAGAAAGAAGGAAAGAAGGAGGGAGAGAAGGAAGGAAAGGGAGGGAGGGAGGAAGGAAAGGGACCAGGGGAGGTAGGGAAGGAGGTAAGCGGGGAAATGTGAGTATTTTCTGGAAGAGTCTAATTTGCATTTCTAATGGCTCATGAAACCTGGAGAAGTAAAACCCAAAACAAATTTGGTCGAAAGTCCAGGCAACTTTGAGTCACCAAGGGCTCGACTATCAGCCCACGTGGCACTCTGGTTCCACTCCTACTTCCCCTAATTTCTTCCTTCCTATGGGATACATCATCGCTCATTGTCACCTTCACCAGATGGTAGACTGAGAAGTGACACTTGATTGTCATTTATTTCTTGGTGTTTCAGCAGCTCTTGAATCTCCCAATGAGGGGAAACTCTGAAATTAATGCCTAGAATTAGTTATTTGGATTATCTCAGGTTTCCACATACAAATTTTTAATTAGCTGGGTAAGCGATCAAGAGTTGGATCTTATGAAAAAAGTGTCCCTATTTTATTTTTATTTATTTATTTATTTTTGACCGGTAAGGGGATTGCAACCCTCGGCACGGTGTTCTCTGCGCCACGCTCATCTAGTGAGTGCACTGGCCATCCCTATGGAGGATCCGAACCTGCGGCCTCGGTGCTACCAGCGCTGCACTGTCGCGAGTGAGCCACGGGGCTGGCCCTTTCCCTATTTTAAATGACTTGAGAGAAGTGAGACCTGGTTAAGGTAAGAAAAGGCTAGCATTGGAGTGGAAATGTCAGAGAACAAGAGTGGAATTTCCCATCACCTCCACTAGCAGGAGATGGGTCAATTTGGTAACAGTTCATGGCATATTTGTACCAGAGCTATTCAATTTTACCACATTTTGCTTCATGTCTTGGTTTTAGTCTTAAAACAATGGGGGGTGTTGGGGGGAGTGGGTATCACAGACAGAGGTGGGAGGCTAGGGTCTCTAGAGCCAATGGAGAATGACCCATGCAAAATCTTAAATTTAAGACCTAAAAGTGGTCTACCAAAATATAGCTGTTCAATACTGGATTTTAGGGAAACTATATTATTAATTCTGAGATTCAGTTTCTCATTTTTGTAAAACGATGAGCTTGCTTTCTTTAACTCTGATATTTTGTTAGGGTGTGGGTGTGTGTGCATGATTTTTATTACTTTTGTAGGATAAAGGAGGAATAATTTGTTTAAAGATGGGGCTAATTAAACCTTTCTTCTCTCCTCATCCCCAGTTTGCTGCCACTGGAAACTTGAAGGAAAAAAGGCCGAGGAATCTGGGTAAAAGGGAAAAAGCAAATTTTCCCATTTGCCTTTCTTCACCTTCAGGTATTCCTGCATGCACCTGCATCCAAACAGTTTGGTCCAGACCTGCAGAATCAGTCCCCCCCTTTCTGGTCCTCCTCATAGTCATTTACAGCTGGTCTTTGGAGTTAAGTCCTTGACATCAGCCCACCCTGCCTTTATCCTAAGCCCCAGGCTTAGATTCATACGGACCACTGAGAGGTAGGCTCTCGGTTTCTGGGGAAGGAAGCCGAGATTTCCAAGAGGGCAAGGGTTTCACCTGTTTGGGATGATGGCCGGGAAGTAGGTAGAAGGGGATGACAGGATGGGCAAGGGAACTCTGGAAGTTCCAGCCTGAGCTCTGAGGGCTTGGCCACCCATGTTTCCCCTTATCTCCAACACAGCTGGTAGATAGGAATTTCAGCCATAACCCTGATAGGAAATAAACACAACTTAATTTTTAAAGCAGATCACTAATTTGTATTTTAAGTTTCCATTCTTCCTACGGTGGCGGGACCTCAATCTAAATCAAGTTTCTTCCTTCCCTCAGGGAGTTTGTATATTGTCAAGATCAGGTCACCCTGGGACACTGAATTACCCCACTGGGTCCTATGTTGGAGCGGAGGCTCCATTCTGCTGTTTCTGTGCCTTGCCCCCAGGTGGAAATCCTGGAGACACTAAGACCGCTCTGCCTGGACACATGGCAGAGCCCTGCCATTTCCTCTGCAGAAGCAGAGAACAGGTGCCCCAGCTCTTGTATTTTGCAAACCTCTTTAGGGTTTTGCTGCCTACCTGGGGTTCTGTTATGCAGTAGGGCATAAGTGGCTTCTCTCCCCCAACTCACCCATGTCTCCCCTCTCTCCAGCCCTGGAGGAGATCTTGGCTCAAACATCAATCCTCTCTAACATCTTGCTTCTGCAAACATCTTGTCGATTCCTGGAGTTTAAGCAGCGAAGATGCCTTTGTTTCTGCTCTGCCCAGGCACATCCCTCTCCTGGGGCTAGGAGCTCACAGCTGCCTAACAGGTCTGAATTGGCACTGAGTAGGGTGGAGAGTGAAAACTAGGGAGGGGAGAAAGAAGGTGCTATCTCAGAAAATATTAACCCACTCCGACAGTAGAGACATTGGCTTGATTCCTCTTTCCCCAAGGACAGGGTACAAGGAAACAAGGACCACGTGTTTATCTTTGCCTCTGTCCTTAGTCTCCCTGACACTTGATATGACCAAGGAACCGCTTTTTGGTTAGATGAGTAAATGAATTCCCTAAGTAACCATGAATCCCAAAAGGCTCCTAACTGTACCCTCACTGTCTTATGGAACAGGAGGGGTGGTCCCTCAGCTCTGGGGAATTGCCAACCCAACTGCCACTCTCTCGGGGGCAGGTAGAAAGGTATTTCCACTGGAGCCTGCAGGGTGCAGGGTGCACAGAGCCTGGAGCAGACTGAGACACATGGGGCAGTGGGGGCGGGCCCATCGCGGAGCCTCCTGGATCTGCATTTAATAAGCACTCCCGACCAATGTTTTAGGATCTTGGTGACAGGTTTGTTACACTGAGGATAGGAAATTGTGGTAGACACGCGCTCTCCCGAGGAAAGGTCCCACAGTTGCCCACTGAAAACCAAGGGAGTGAATGAATTAAAATGTGCTTGAATTCCATTCATTAAACCTCTGTCAGCAGCTGCAGCAGCAGCTGTAGTAGGAGCATTCACTAGCATTCATTAGGTATTTTGTTAAACAATCATAAAAGTTCTGTACATTTACTTAGACATAAGCTACCGAAAGACAAAATAAATAAGAATTACAAAACTGAACGAATAAATATAACTCAGATAACAAGTGTCTCTGCTTTTAGCTGGGAAGACAGCCAAGGGATATGTGTTTTGGATTAATTTTTTAAAAAGGAAAACAAATTAATTACTTAGTCAATATAGTTTGCTAGACAAGAGCTCTCAAAACGTGGGAGAAATATGATAAAAAATGGTCATCAGTGATTCAAGCGAAGTCTATTTATTGTTTAAAAGTTGGCTGCTTAAGCACAAGAGGCAAATATTTGCCTTTTTATGTTGGCCTTAAAAGTATTGATATATTTGAATAAAGATTAGGCTGACAGTTAATCAGCGTGAACATCCAAGTTTGCTTGAAGCTGGAATTAACTGAAGCCACTAAACTCTGATGCAGAATGAAAAGCCTGACTTTTAAAAATTATCAAAACGTTCAGGGGGCACTGCAGCATGGTTGGTCTTCCTGGTATTTGGTTTCAATGCCTGGGAGCCTCTGAGCTAGCCGAGGGGATGACATTACTCAGTTACCCCACTGTTTGATTCTACCTAAATGTGTTTTTGATTTTTTTTTTCTTTTTTCCTTTTTATTTTCTGGCCTGTACAGGGATCGAATCCCGAACCTTGGTGTCATCAGCACCACACTCTAATCAACTGAGCTAACCAGCCTGTTTTTAAAATATTTGAGAAGAGCAGATTTCCAGATTGAGACTGCTTCCCAGGATTCTCTTGAAATGCCACTTCAGAGTTGGTTCTTGACCTGTAGCTGAATATGGATAGTACCAACCTGGGGCTGGCACATTTGACTGCAAAGATCCTTTTCCCCCTGGTACCTACCAGGGGAGGGTGGTCACCAGAGTCACCAGGCACTTGCATCTTTCAGATGGATGGGTTCTTAGCCTTCATCTGGTCCAATCCCCTCTATTTACAGATCTGGGAACAGGGTAAAGGAGAGTACAGTCTGATTATGCCTGAGCGGGCTTAGAATCCAAGTCTCCTATGCTAAATCCAATGCTCAATCTACTCCATCATGGTTTCCTAAATGGAGTTTCTCAGAATATCATTTCCATATGATATTGACAGATGTTCCCCATCTCCCAAAAGATGGTCTGGGGTCAAATACTAGTTAAAACAAGTTTAAACAGACTACTTTTTCCTCCTCCAGGAATTATTGGAACCTTTAATATGTTAATATACATTGATAATTTCAAGGGGAAAATAGGTAACCTTAAAAATATTAGATGACTTTGGGCTGGCCTGTGGCTCACTTGGTAGAGCGTGGTGCTGACAACACCAAGTCAAGGGTTAAGATCCCCTTACCGGTCATCTTTTTTTTTTTATTTTAAAAAGTACATTTATTATTTCACCAATGTTAACTATGCCAGTAAATGATTATTATGGGAGTGCTATATTTAAATGATTTCATGTAAATGTGATTAATCATTTAAAATGAATAAATCATTTTATAATAAAGCAACTAATAAGAAAGAAATTTCACAGCCAAGAAGGGGCTTAGATAGTATACATTTTTTGACACATTCTAAATGGCCAAATTATCTTAGTTGGCTAACCGGTCATCTTTAAAAAAAAAAAATTAGATTATTTCATAATTTTAAACATACATAGCATGTGCTTTCCCTCCATATAGCTTATAGAAGTGCTGGTAAGAAATAGTTCCTATGTTCAAAACAAATTTATGTTTTAAACTGAGGAGTACATTCTATCGGTTTCAGGGATATAATTTTCAGGAACTACAAGAAGTGTTCCTTGCAGAATATGGTAGGAAAAAGGGAACTTGTACCCACTTTTAAGTAAAATTCCACTTCAACTCTCCTCTTTGCCTGTTGCTTGCTATTTTCATTATAAACTAGAATTTAGCACTTTGCATTTGCAAAGCGATTAATACTGTACGTGTTAGTTAACATCCCAGTTTTGGTCCAAGAGCAATATTTTGTTACTTAAAAATTAATAGCAGTATCACAAAGGGCTTATAAAAAAGAGATGTATTACTCCAACAGGCAATTCCATATAATGCTAAGTTTTTATTTGCCATTACTTTAATTACTTAGATATTATTTTATATGTTTTCATTATTTTAAAGTGCCTTGGGAGTATGAAAGATGTCTTACAGATAATGTATTCCATTTTAGCCAGAACAGCCTAATCATAAGTAGCTGTAGATTAATGCATTTATCACTTAGAATTTCTTTTTAATGTTCTGTAAGCAAGTGAAATTGATATCTGGGAGAAGACTGATACCTCCCATGCCATGGAACTCCTCCTCAGCGAATATTTCTTCACTAAATTATGTATATTCCTGGAAAAGGAAATGAATAAAGCCAACAATAAGTAAAAAGAGTTGTACAGCAGTGTGACAACAGTAGGAAGAGCTGGTGCTTTGAAAACCCTTCACATCCTTTGGACATGGAATATCTATTTTAAACTAAATGGGTCTTCAAATTCCACATGCACAAATTCTTCCCCATTTGCTCATCGGTGGGTTGATGTAACTGTTCGTTCTGTAGAGGTGGCAGTGTTTCAGGGAGAGTTTAAAATGTCCACAGAGCCATGTGGTTTTCCTTCGGCAGGCAAACTGGAGATAAATGTGACTCACAGTCATGATCCCTGGATGAGGGCTTTTAAAAATAACCTATAGCCTCTATTTTTAGAGAACCTGCCAAGCTGCAGTGCTGCAGGCTCCCTTTTTTTACAGAAAGTAATTAAGAATCTCTCATCCCTCAGGAGAGTGGGTATCTCTGAAGTTCCTGATATGGGAACAGAAATGCACTGTCTTAACCAGTGGACGTAGCTCCTGAAACAAAGAGGGCCTCCCTCGTTCCACTGCCTGCCCTGAAAGAGGACAGCTAATTCCAAGGATCAAATCAATAGGAGAAAGGCAAATAGTTTTAAACTCCTAAGAGGTATTATAAACGAGGGGGACTGAAGCAAAGCTGTTTAAAAGCAGCTCAGTCCTTTCTGCTTCCCTGATGACTGGAGCTCATTTGTTATTTGATTTCACTTCCCCATCAACGTTAAAGGCCTGAAAACTTTTGGCAGGTTTCAGTGGAATAATTTAAGTGCTCTAATAGGAAGACCAGAAGGGCAATTTATACAAGTTCATTCTAAGTCAACCAAAAGTTTTACAAAATAAGAGAACCCATGGTGTCAGAAGAGTGAACACATACCAATGGGAGTGTGTATTAGCCCAGGGTGTCCTTCCAATGGACAAAGACTGTTGGTCCAGTTGACAACACCTCAGGTACAAGGCTCTGCCCAGATCCTACTTTTACACCTTCATATAATTCAGTCGTGATGTCATAACTGTGGTGGAGCCATCTGTGTGCATTTACCAATTTTCACTGAAGTTCGTTAAAATATTACAGAGGCTATCCTTTTGAAATGTCCACTGGTTGACACTTTCTTTGAAGGCGATCATATGCAAAGTTACTATTTGTTGCAGGTGTTATGTGAGTGTTCGCACAGTAAGAGTTCAATAAATAAGAATCCCAATTAATATTTGTTTTTCTTAGCATTACATTCTACCTGTTTGTTTTCTCATTAGTTTCCTGTTGCTTCTCTGTGCTGCTGCTCTTCTTAAATAATTTTGTTTTGTTAAAGTGCATTTTTTAGCAAACCTTTTAAACAGGGTTTGTTAACGGTTTATTTTCTGAGTTTCTGCTTTTCTGAAATGCCTGTATTCGTTCCTGTGAGAATGATATTCTCACTTGAAGTCTATGTTCACCATATTTTTCCATCAGAATTGTAGAGATCTAGCTTCACTGTCTTCCATTGACTATTGCTAATGAGAAGTACGGGGTATCATTTCCTCTTTCTGTTTTTTTTTTTTTTTCCCTGTGTGTGATGTGCGTTTCTCTCAGAAAGGTTTAGGACTTTCTCTTTGTCCTTGGTGTTCTGAAATTTCACCACGATGTCACCCCTACTTATGCGGCATTTTTCATTTTTCCTGCTTGGGTTTTATTGGGCGCTTTTGTTCTGAGGACTCATGGATTTCATTAACTCTGAACATTTTTCTTCTATTATCTTTTTTTGGCAGCCGGCTGGTACAGATATCAAATCTTGCACCTTCTTCTATTATCTTTTAAAATATTTTCACCCATCTATCCTCTTTGCTCTCTCATCCTGAAAATGTTATTAGCTGGGTATGGAAACTTACGAAATTATTTTCTGTGTTCCTAACTTTTCTTTTGTACTTTTCATCTCTTTACAGGGAATTCCTTAGTTCAATCCTCTAGCTCACTAATTTGTTCCTTGGCTGTACCCATTCTGCTATTTGTCCATGTACTTTTTTATTTTTTAATGTCAGTGATCAAAAACTTAATTTTCAAGATCTCCATTTAATTCAGCAGATGTAACGTCTGATTCTATGTCCCTGAGGGTATTGATTAAACTTATTCAAGAATCATCTTCTGTCTTTTTCAATGAACTTTGTTTTCTTAGATGTTTGTTCTTTGACCTGTGAACTTTTTTTTTTCCTTTTTTTTTGTCTTTTTTCGTGTCTGGCAATGGACCGCAACCCTCAGTGTCGCACCCGTACCGGACTGGGACCAGCAACGGGATCACAACCCTCGGTGCTGCGCCCGCCCCTCGCTCAGCCAGTGAGCGGGAACCGGTCTGTATGTGGGATCCGAACCCTCAGCGGGATTGCCACTGCGCTCCCAAGCGGCACACTGTAGCAGTGCGCCACCGGGCCGGCCTGACCTGTGAACTTTGATGTCTCCTTCATGGGGTCAGTTTTCATGGTGGTTCCTGTTGTGAGTCTGAAGCAGGAGCTGGCAGTGCTCCATCCACCTGCCCTCAGATCCCTTTACCACTTTAGTCTAATCACGCCCCCGCAGGCATTTACTCCCAACAGCCAGCATTTGTGTCTCTGTCATAGCCCAGGCCTCAGCCTGCTGGATGGCGCTTTGTCAGTGCCCACCAAGAGCCAGAAGCGCCTGGGAGTTTATGTCCTTGGGGGCAGTTTACCAACTTACAGGTATAGGGCTATAAATCCTCCGGGTCCTTCACTGCTTGGTGGAGGCCTCCTGATCTGTGACCTGTAGTGACTTAGGCTTCCTTGCATTAAGCCAGAGTTATCCTCTGAGGGATCGGTTTGCCATCACACCCTTGGTGGCCTCCTCCCTTCCTGGTTCCACTTTCCCATGCCCCTACCCATTCTTCCTGGGAATATTTTCTAATAAGTCAGTTTCCCACAAATCTTCATCTCAGAGGCTATTTATAAGAGCCCGGCCTAAGACTGCTCATCTTTAGTTGAGGCCCTGTAGGGCTCTCTGTGAGTACTGTATTTGTCACCACCGCCTGGATCCAGTGATTGGGGGGAGGGGCTGGATGGGATATGTGAACACACACACATAAGTGGATACATAAAATAAGAATATGTATCTTTTAAGTCTTTTTCTAGGGATTTGGAGGAGGAGGCTGAAACATATGCTCAGCCTGCCTTCTTGGTCCAGTCTCCATAAACATCTATCTAGTTTTGTTATTTTAATCACAAGCCAAAGCTACAAAAGCAGAGTAATGTAAAATATTTACTCCCGACTGGCAAATTTCTGTCCTTTGGAGCACAACAACAAATTTAGCTGCAAATCAATCTTGGGCTGCAAAATCTGAGCTTGGAAGTCAGTTATTTATTCCATTATTGAGCTCTTACTGTGCACTAGGCACTGCATACACAATAAGCAAAACAGACCAGGACCATACCCTCACAGAGTATGATGGTTTGTATTTTCACCTTTTCATGTTCTTACACACAAGCTTGCTCCCCCTGCCACCCAACCCCCCTACCACTGCCTTCTTTCCTACCCCCTTTGTAAAAATAATTTGGCAACTTGTATGACCAACTCTAAGTATTCCCTTTGACACAGGAATCTCCCATTTCAGTAAATTTATCCTAAGGAAGTTACACAAAAGAGAAAAAAAAATGTGTGCATAAAGCTGTTTATGATCATAAGCATGAGAATCTATAAAACAACCTAAATATGCAACAGGACAAAGGTTAACGACTATATGTTCAGCCCACTGGATGGACAATAATGCAGAAATTGAAAATTATGCTTCGGAGTATAATGGTTATCAGAAAATGCCTATAGTGTTAAGTGAAAAGGGCTGACTACAAAATTGTATATATGGTTGATTATGATCAATTATACAAAATACATATGCATAGGGCCCAGACTGATGGGAGTACACTCTAAAAATAGAAGTGGTATTGAGGTAGTAAGATTACAAGATTACAGGTGGATTTTCTTTCTTCTGTTTTCAAATATTCTTTGTTTTCCTATTTAGATTTTTTTGTTTGGCTATAAGAAATGTTACTAAATGATTCTTAGAGTCAAGAACCTGGAATGCCATTCTTCTAGAATCTAAATCATTACATGGCTGGCTCCTTCTTGAAATTCAAGTCCCAGGTTGAATACCACCTTCCCTAAATAGTCACCTAATTACCTGGACTCCCAACTCCCAACTGTTCTGCCCCACATTCTGGTTTTCTTTTCTTCAAAGCTGGAGAATTCTATCTAGAATTCTATCTTATTTATGCACTTGTTTACTTATTTCCCATTTGTTTCATCCAGCTAGAATGTAAATCCCATGAGAAGAAAGACTCCACGATTTTTGTTACCTGTAGCCGCAGTGTCTTCAAAGCCAAGAGTTGGAGAATATTTGTTGAATGAATGTATTCATCCATTCATTCATTCCATGGTCTTGATAAGCCAGGGATAAAACATCCTTCATATCATAGACAATAATACCTCCTACGATCTGACCCTTGCTCCCTCTCTACCTTCACCTCCTGCCACTTCCGGCCTCAGATTTTAAGCTCTAGTCATCATGACTGCTCAATGTTTCCCTCATACACCATGCTGTGCCCATAGATGCATTTTCTCCCCCTCACCCAGTGGTGCCTCTGCCCAGTGTGCCCTTTGCATCTCACTTCACCTGGCCAGTTCTTACTCAAGGCTCAGCTCAGTTGTCATCTTCTTCCTAATCACCCAGCCCTGGCCCCCAGGACACCAGGTGTCCTGACCTCCATCATCACACTTTACAAAGGACTTTGTGTTGTGTCTCTGCCAGAATGTGAGCCCATGAATACAAGTGTAGCATCTCATTCATTCCGTATAATGACCTGTTTTCTGGCTCATCTCCAGCATACAGTAGGCACTCAATAAATGTTTGTTGAAATAAATTGTACTACTGGGGGGTCTAATATGTGCCAGGCATAGTGCTGGATGATGTGACATATTAGCAAGAGTAACTATGAGAGTTTAGTAGCATGTGCCAATTTCTCCTAGAGCAGAGATGATGAATTTTTGGCTAATATCTAAATATTAGGAGATTTCGCATAAAACCCACATGTCTGGCTTCTAAAAAATGAATAGTCTGGCAACAGGCAATGGTTGATTGGAACTAAATGGACGTGTGTCCTGATCACGTGGCCATGCAGTTGCCAGTTCTCCGCAGTCCTCACCGCTCCTCACAGCTTACCCAGTCTGAGCTCTGCTGTCCATGTGTTAAGATTATGAAAACTTGGAAAAAAGACAAGAGCATGTCCTTTCAATGTCATATTAAAGCTTGTCTGTTAGGCCCTGCTAGGGATTTTTAAATTCTCTAGGACTGTATCATCCAATACTGTAACCACTAGCCTATTTGCACTAACTTGCAGCTATTTATATTTCAACCCAAATTAATTAAAATGAAATGAAATTTAAAATTCAGTTTCTCAGTCACACTAATCTTATTTCAAGTGCTCATTAGCCACATGTGAGCACTTGAATGTGGCTAGTGTACTAGAAGGCACAGATATAGAATATTCCATCATTGTGGAAAGTACTACTAGAGAGTGTTGATCTAGGAAACGTAACTTTGTTTGATTTACTATTGATTAGGGCCCAGTATCTGTGAAGTCACATGTTACCTGATAGATTTTTGCTCAAATAGAATTCTGTCTGCAGGAAAAGATAACCCCCAAGGTTACAGTTTTATTGTCCTTTGAGACATTAACCGTCAATTTGTTCAAAGTTATTTCAGTGTCTCTTTGCGGACTGACTAGATAAATCTCTGTTCCTCAAATTTTCCTTTGAATTAACTTCATCATCCTGCTTGTTCCCTCATTAATGAGTGTAGTGAGTTGAATGGTGGCCTCCAAAAGATATGTCCATGTCCAGATCCCCGCGAATGTCACCTTATTTGGAAAAAGGGTCTTTGCAGATGGAATTAAATTAAGGATCTTGAGATTAAATCATCCTGGGTTACTCCTGTGGACCTTAAATCCAATGATAAGTGTCCTTATAAGAGACAGAAGAGAAGATGACACAGGTGGAGAGCAGAGAAATGTGGCCACGTGCCAGGGAGGCAGCCACCAGAAGCTGGAAGAGGCAGGGAAGGATTGTCCTGTAGAGCCTTTGCAGGGAGTGCGGCCCTGCTGACACCTTGGTTTTGGATTTCTGGCCTCCAGAACCGTGAGAGAATAAATTTCTATTGTTTTAAGCCACCTGGTTTGTGATAATTTTTACAGCAGCCCTAGGAAACTGATACAACTAGTTAAACATTTGGTACACGCTCATTTTATATTTCTGTGAGAGTTATGCTTTTAACTTTTAACAATTTTACTTTGACATTTACCATTTGTATTCAAGTTTATGCCATTCTTTTCTCTCATATTCTTATACTTATTTTTACCTTCCTGACCCTGACAGAGTTTAAGACTGAGACACGATCCTTGGCCTCCTGGCCGACCCAGCCTCGTGGGTAGAGATAGTCCAGAGCTGGGCAGAGTCACGAGAAGACGGTGAGCAGAGCCCTGAGAACAGATCCAGAACCAGCCTACCTGGGGTTGAATCCTGGCTCTGCCATAGTGTGTTGCTTTGGGCACATTATCTGTCCTGTCTGTTTCTTGGTTGACTCTTTTATAAAAGGGGCGAATCATATTAACTCCCTTATGGGCTTTTAATCTCCAGACAATCCTGGCTCTGCCATAGTGTGTTGCTTTGGGCACATTATCTGTCCTGTCTGTTTCTTGGTGGACTCTTTTATAAAAGGGGCGAATCATATTAACTCCCTTATGGGCTTTTAATCTCCAGATGATACACACAGAGACAGGCACCAACAACAGAAGGAATTCACTGATGCCCTCCACAGCAAGTCAACACTTAAAAATATATCTTATAATTATCCTATAAAAGTACAGCTATATTGCATTGTATTTTTATGTGTTAGGAATGTTATTTCTATGTTAACAAGTGGGGCTCCCCAGGAGGTGGACTCAGAAGGAGTCAGGATGCTTATTAGGGGCCGCCTTGGGATCCACACCGGGGAAGGGAACAGAAGGTGGCAGGAGTGGCTGAGCTGAGGTGCTGCCCAATGGCAGCTGTCACCCACCCCATGGGAAGCTCTAAATGGCCTTTCAAAGGCCACGGGTTCGGATCCCATATAGGGACAGCCGGTTTGCTCACTGGGAGAGCGTGGTGCTGATAACACCAAGTCAAGGGTTAAGATACCCTTACCAGTCATCTTTAAAAAAATAAATAAATAGGGGCCGGCCCGGTGGTGCACTGGATAGTGTGCCGCTTGGGAAGCGTGGTGGCGCTCCGCCCGAGGGTTCGGATCCCACATACAGACCGGTTCCCGCTCACTGGCTGAGCGAGGCGCGGGAGCAACGCCGAGGGTTGCGATCCCGTTGCCGGCCCCCGGTCCGGTACGGGGGCAACACTGAAGGTTGCGATCCGTTGCCGGACACGGAAAAAGACAAAAGACAAAAAAAATAAAAATAAAAATAAACATAAATAAATAAATAAATAAATAAATAAATAAATAAATAAATAAATAAGTAAATGGTCTTTCAGAGTTGTCCCCAGTTGAGCTGATATGACCAGGCCTTTACACCCCTGCTGTCCTCAGTCACTGGATGTGGCTGCCCCCGCTGGGCGCTGTCCATCTGGTTGAGGTGGTGTCTGCAGCGAGGCTGTGTACCGATGCCCGCCTCCCAGAGCTGGGCGCCACTTCCCCCACTGCACAGGGCTGTGGGCAGCGCACCACCCGCCCACCACACTCTGTTATCCCCCTCCAGGAGGTCCTCACGTTTCAACAGCCAGGCAACCTTGGAAAATGAGAAGCTCTGTCCCAGGGTGGGCAGACTGGGCCGTCACTCTTCCCTCCCTGGCTGTAGGTGACACGGCAGTGTCATTTTCTTCGGCCCACTCCTCCCCCAACCCCTCCTTCTTCTTTTCAAGGTCGCCCTTGGTGGGGACTGGAATAGAAATGGAAGGAAGCTGGGGGAGGAGAGAAGCCGGATCTGAGCTGAGAGCTCTCTTCCCTGGGGCCACCTGAGCCTGCCACAGCTCAAGGTGAATCAAGGTGTGTGTCCCCACATGGCCCTGGGCAGCCACAGACCCCCCTCTCTGCAGGAGGAGGACATGTGCAGAGGGGTGCCCTAGGGCTGCCTTTCAAATCACCCAAGGAGCTGCTCTTTAAAAGCTTAAATTCCAAAGGGATTATTCCTGTCAGGGGAAAGGAATAAAAGGAATCCACTTCTGTAAACATGAAACAAAGATCAGAATAAGGATTTGAAAGTAATGCTTAACTAAGCCACAGAAAGGCGTGGAAGGTTGTACCGTGCTCTGGCTGGGGTTTTATTTCTGATCTGAAGAAGAGAGAAATGGTTAAGTGAATGTGTTCAACGTGGGATTCAGATGGTTGGAGAGGGGAGCTCCCTGGTTGGCCTTGTCAGGAGAAGCAGAGCTGTGAAGGGACCTGGGTGTTCCCCTCATGCCAGCACACCCACGCCGTCCCCTGGGTGCAAAGGATGATGGAGACAAATTCACAGGGCCATAGTGAGGCCACCACTACTAATTTTTGTTCTGATGCTGCCTCTGCCTTTGCATGGGGTGAGACTGACTGGTTGTAATCCCCATCCTGCCACCTAGTAGCCTGTGGCACCCCAGGAGAGCCACTGACCCTGGGCCTTGGTTTCTTTTCCTGTATGATGGGACTAATACCTAGAATATCAGTAATGGGCTTGCGTGTAGGTACAGAAACCAAGTCTGCCCACATTAAGCAAAAAGGGAAGTAAGTGGAATTGATGGAAGCCTGGAGGTGTGGGAAAGTGGCAGGAAGCTAGCATGTTTAGGAGGCCAGGCAGGAGCCAAGGCCAAGGCTACACAGCAGGAAAAATCTTCTCTGCACCTTGCAGTTCCCCTGCATTAGGTCCTTACATCACTCATTCAGGCCCCAGAGTCCCTGCAGAGAGCATCAGACTGGCCAGGCCAAAGTCACCCCCACTCAAGAAGAAGGAGGATCTGTTTTCTTATACTTTACTTCCCTCTGCGACTACACAGGAGGGCAGATCCAGGTGCTAATAAGACCAAGGGCTAATACTGGACAGCAAAAACAAAATCACAAGTAGAAATTCCCCACAAATGGCCATCACATCTCCTCTCCTCTGGTTGCTATGAGACATGGTCTGGGAAGTGCTCAGCACAGTGTTTGGCAATAGTCAACGGAAGCCATCATGAGTGGATTAATGAGTTGTGTGTGTTCATGCAATGGAATTCTACTCAGCAAACAAAAGGGATCAACTACTGGTACACGACACGGGTGAGTCTCAAAAACATCAGGTTGAATGAAAGAAACCCAAACCAGAAGAGTGTGGTGATTCCAAACTGTGTGATTCCATTTACATGAAGTTCTAGAGGTTCTAGAGAAGCTTTGGAAGTTCTAGAAAAAATGTGAGCTGTGGTGACAGAAGCGAGAACAGTGGTTGTCTCTGGAGCAGAGTTCAGGAGGAATGCCTGGAGAGGGACATGAAGGAACTTTTCGGGGTGATGGAAGAATTCTGTACTTTGATTAAGGAAGTGATTTCTCAAGTGTAGACATTTGTTGAAACTCATCAAAATATACACTTGAAAGCTATGCATTTAAGTATATATAAATTAAATCTCATTGAAGATGTTTTAAAATGTGACATTTTTCTTATCAATTGATGCATAGTGCCTTTCCACCAATATCATTATAGTAAAAGCATATCTGGATAACGAATTTACTTCAGGTTTCACCTGACACCCACATGTTTCAAACATCGTTTGAAACTCCAAGTGAAAAATCAGAAAAGTTTGAGAAGTTTGTTTTAATGGGTACCATGTTCTGAATATTTGTGTCCTCCCCCAAATTTATGTGTTGAAACTTAATCCCCAATTCAATAGTATTATGAGGTGGGTCCTTTAGGAGGTGATCAGATCAGGAGGGCGGTCCTCACGATGGGATTAGTGCCCTTATAAGAGAGGACCCACAGAGCTTGTTTGCCCTACCACCATGTGAAGAGCAGAGAGAAGGTGCCATCTACAAACTGGACATCTGCTAGTGCCTTCATTTTAGACTTCCCAGCCTCCAGAACTGTGAGCAATCAATTTCTGTTGTTTGTTTATAAGCCACCCAGTTTACGGTATTTTTGTTATAGCAGCCCAAGCAGAGTAAGAGCATGGGTGTGGCTGTATCAGCAGGATGATCTCTTCCCTCCAGAAACTGAGGGGAGGCATGTAGAACACTTTTATAGCAAGTTGACATTGTGACATCCAAGTGTGTGATCAGAGGACTCATCTTCTTGAAGAGGAAATAGTCTAAGTTGGGCATTGTTGAATTTCTGTGGTTATCACAGTAGGAGCACATATTGGTCTGCTATAAATTGGGAATAAAAGGTAGTTTGAGAAGCACTGTTGTAAGCTGCCTTCTTAGCTTATAAGCCACTCAGGGAAGCGCACCCCATGCGGTTACTACTGTATCAGTGTGGCCCACATGGAGCGTACTCAGTGAAGCCTTATGCATCTGTATTGATTTCAGGCCTGAGACTTCTGAACAAATAAATACAATTGTCAGAACCAGATTACTCCAGTCCTTTGGGTTGTTCTCCACCCAAGAAAAGCCTAGACAAAGCAGGAAAGCCTATATAAAGCAGGCATTCTCTTGAGAGCCTAGAAAAACTTTAGCCCCACATATTGTTCCAAGGCCAGTTCTGACCTTCGTGTCTTGCCAAATGCACAGGTGGCTAGTTGCCACTCCCAGTATCCCTTCTCCTTTTCCTTCTTACTTCTTCTTTACTTGCTGGGCACATTGTAAACAAGAATAAAATACTTATTTCCCAGCCTCCTTTGCTGATAGGTGTGACCACGTGACTTACTTCTGGCCCATGAGATGAATTTGGGGAGACTTCCAGGAAGGCAGTCTAAAGGGAGCCGGCCCCGCAGGGAGGTGCTTCTTTTTTGTCTTTACTTCTCTTCTTCTGGCTTGCAACTCCAGCAGCCCATTTTGGACCATGAGGCAACCTTGAGGATGAAGCCACATGCTAGAATGGAGCAGCAGAAAGACTGATGAGGTCTAGCTCCCGCTAGCCCTGGATGTTGCCTCTGAACTTCCTTTAAGGAAGGAAGAAATAGCCTCCTGTCACGTTTAAGCCATTTTTTATCTTAGATATTTGGCTGTTTCATGCAGCCAAATCTAATCATAATTGATACATAACCCAAAGTTTGCCTTTTCTCCTTCATTCACTGACAATAACCCATGAAATAGCCCTACTCTGTCCATCCTTCATCGTGGAAGTCAATGAGGGAAGCGGACTGCTAGGACAGCAGTCTGATTATGCACTCTCTCAGGCATATTTATACTTACATGAGGACCGTCAGAAAAAGCAGTGCATTGTGGTACTAAGTGGAAATAAAACTTGGAATCTTATAACTTTTCCATGTAGATCTGGATACATACATGTAGGGACTCTCAGAAATGCAGCAGGTGCATCCTCTGGCCTTGGCACACATAGGGACTTGGCCACAGATATGAGAGGAAAATAAAAGTTAACTTGATCACTTCTAAGATCCAGGCTAACGTGTTTGGAAAGACTATAAATTAATGACTTGGAGGGAGATATTATGCAAGTTAATTTTCCACAGGCTTCGGAAAACATTTTCAAAGGGAAATTATATTCTCTAATACACATTTGCAGGTTTATAAAACAACTATATCTCTTATCAGATGTTTTAAAGAAATGTTGGTCTACTTCAGAACAATTATTTATAAGCTTGATTTCTTCTCTGACAACAATTGAATATTTTATGGAGTTAATAAAGAAACTGCTTCTGAATACAGAAGTTGAAAGTTCAGATTTATAAGCGATTAGAGAAATTTATTCTCTGGAAGTGTCATGCAACAAAAATCATTATTCTCTTAAATGTTGTAATTTGTTTACAGCATGAGGGCATGCTATTCAGAAACTAATTTTGAATACCTTGATAAAATCAGATGAACAATTGGAAAATAGCACCACAGGCTCCTCCAGCACCTCACCCTGTAATTTAATAGGCCACTGAGACACTATGTATAAATGGACTTTTTCCAATTGAAGAATGAGAGTTATTATAAAGAAAGGGATACAGGAAAGAATTTTTGATAGAATGCTGGGTAGAACCACTTGCAGCAACATTAGGCTATTTACATTCAACTCTTGAAGTTCATTTACTGGATGTATTTTGGTTGATGTGGTTTCCTCTTGAACTTGAGACTTCTTATAGCCCATCTCCATTAGGAAAGAGGGAGTGGTATAACAAACTAAATACCTCAAGGAAGTGTTGTATGTTCAGTGACAGCTGCCTAAAAGAAGACTGGAAAAATACTTTCATCTGTTGTGTTTTTCTTTTCTCTGGTAGATGCCTTTGGTTCTGTGAGCTAGCATGCTTAGTGCCCAGCCAAAAGCACAAGGCCAAACCTTCAATTGCTTAATCAAGTGAACAAGCCTAGATCCTGAATGTAAACTCCAGGTCTTTTGTTGTAATCACAGCTGAACAGGCTTGGCTGGACTTCAGTCATCTATCACCAGCAGTTTGCACGTGCATTTGGGAGGGGTTCACAGACCAATTCCACCATCCTTTTCCCAGCCCAAACCTATCCCTTGGCACTTCCTCTCCAGTGACTGTGGTCAGTGCTGTGGGTTTGAGGCCTTGAGTTGCCATGGCTGCCACACCCTCATATGGATTGGCAAGGCTGTCAGAATGAGTGGATGAGACCTCAGCAATGACTGAGGGTTCCTCCCCACAAATGCCTTCTGCTCTGACATTTTATTGCTTTTTGAATGCTCATCCATTGTTTTTGTTTTGTTGCAATGTAATTTTACAGAAATAATACATGAAATGTATGATTATATTCTCTTTGTAAAAATTTAAAATGTCTGAACTCAACAGCACCATCAACCAATTGGATATAACTGACATCTATAGACCACTTCATGCCACAACAGCAGAATACACATTCTTCTCAAGTTCACATGGAACATACAATAGATCTCATAAAGGGCCACATGATACACCTTAACCAACTTAAAAGAATAGAAATCATACTATGTGTACCCTCAGAGCACAATGGAATTAAACTAGAAATTAATAAAAGAAAGATAGCAGGAAAATCCCAAAATATGAGTATTTGGAGATTAAACAACACACTTAAATAATACATGGGTCAGAAAAGAAATCTCAAAAGAAATTTTAAAATATTTTGAGCTAAATAAAAATAAAAATACAACTTATCAAAATTTGTGAAATGTAGCAAAAGCAGCTCTTAAAGGAAAATTTATAGCATTGAATGCATATGTTAGAAAAGAAGAAAGATCTAAAACCACTAATGTAAGCTTCCATCTTAGGAAACTAGAAAAAGAAGAGAAAATTAAATCCAAAATAAGCAGAAGAATTAATAAAAATAGAGCAAAAATTAATGAAATTGAAAATTGGAAATCAATAGAGAAAATCAATGAGGCCAAAACTGGTTCTTTAAAAAGATCAATCAAATTGATAAGCCTCTAGCCAAAGTAACTAATAAAAAAGAGAGATGTCACTAATTACTAATATCAGAAATAAAAGAGAGAACATTACTAAAGATCCCATGGAAGTAAAAGAAAGAACATTACTAAAGATCCCATGGACATTAAAGGGATAATAAAGAAATGCTATGAACAACTCTGTGCCCACAAATTTGATAAAGTAGGTGAAATGAACCAATTCCTTGAAAGACACAATCTGCCAAAACTCACACAAGAAGAAATATCTAAATAATCTATACCTATTAAATAATTGACTCAATAATTAATAACCTTCCAAAACAGATAGCACCAGCCCCAGTGAATTTTACCAAATATTTAAGGGAGAAATTATATCAATTCTCTACAATCTCTTCCAGATGATAGAAGCAGAGGTAATACTTCCTAACTCATTCTAAGAGGCCAGCATTACTCTAATATCAAAAGCAGACAAAGACATTAGAAGAAAATTATAGAGCAATATCTCTCATAAATATAAATGCAAAGGTTTCAACAAAATATTAGCAAAGTGAATCCAACAATGTATAATAAGATTTACACAACACAACCAAGTAGAATTTATCCCAGGCATGCAAGACTGGTTCAGCATTAAAAAATCAATTAATGTAATCCATTACATCAACAGGCTAAAGAAGAAAAATCACATGATCATATCAATAAATTCAGAAAGCACATTTGACAAAAATCCAACAACTATTCATGGTAAAAACTCTCTCAGCAAAAAAGAAAGAGAGGGGAACTTCCTCAACTGGATAACGAATACCTACAAAAACCCTACAGCTAACATTGTTCTTAATGGTAAGAAGCTAGAAGCTTTCCCACTAAGATCAAGAATGAGGCCAGGATGTCTCCCCTCCCACCACTCCTTTTTAATACTGTTTCTGGGAGTCCCAGCTAATGCAATGAGACAAGAAAAAGAAATAAAAGGCATATTGATTGAGAGGAAAGAAATAAAGCTGTCTTAGTTCACAGATAAGACAATCATCTCTACAAAAACTTTGAAAGAATTAACAAAAAAACTCCTGAAACTAATAAACAATTATGGCAAGATTGTAAGATATGGGTTAATATGGAAAAGTCAATTGCTTTCCTATATGCAATTAAAAAGTGAAACTTGAAATTAAAAACATAATACTATTTACATTAGTATACTAAAAGATGCATAACCGAGGTATAAATCTAACAATATATGTATAAGATCTGTAGCAGGAAAACTATAAAACTCTGACAAAAGAAATCAAAGAGTAACTAAGTGGAGAAACATTTCATACTCATGTATAGGAAGACTCAATATTGTTAAGATGTTCAGTTCTTCCCAACTTGATCTATAGATTCAATGCAATTCCAATAAAAATCCTAGCAATTTATTTTAAGGATATTGGCAAACTGATTCTAAAATTTATATGGAGAAGCAAAAGATCCAGAATAGCCAATACAATATTGAAGGAGAAAAACAAAGTCAGTGGACTGACACTACCTGACTTCAGGACTTACCATAAAGCTGCAGTAATCAAGACAGGGTGGTATGGGTGAAAGAAAAGACAAATAGATATATGGAACAGAAGACAGAGCCCAGAAGTAGATTTACGGAAACATAGTCAACTGATCTTTGACAAAGAAGCAAAGGCAATACAATGTAGCAAAGATAGCCTTTTCAACAAATGGTGCTGGAACAACGGGACATACACACATGCGTGTGCACACACACACAAGAATCTAGACACAGAACTTACCCCCTTCACAAAAATTCACTGTGAATGTATCATAGACCTAAATGTAAACTGCAAAACTATAAAACTCTTAGAAAATAACACACAAGAACATCTAGGTCATCTTGGGTATGTCAATGACTTTTAGATACAAGATTGAAGGTACAAGCCTTGAAAGAAAGAATCGATAAGTTGGCCTTCGTTAAAATTAAGAACTTGTCTGTGAAAAGACATTGTCAAGAAAATAAGACAAAACACAGGCTGAGAGAAAATATTTACAAAAGATATATTTGGTAAAGGACTATTATCCAACATTTATAATAAAATCTTAAAACTCAACAATAAGAAAGAAAATGTATACTATGATTTAACAATAGCCAAAAGACCTCAACAGACACCTCACCAAGGAAGAATTAAGATGGAAAATAAGCCATCTTATTGAAAAGATGTTCAACACTATATGTAATTAGGTAATTGCAAAATAAAACAACAATGAGATATTACTACACACCTATTAGAATGGCCATAATCCCAAACTCTGACAACACCAAATGTTGGCAGGGATGTGGAGTAACAGGAACTCTCATTCATTGCTGGGTGGGAATGCAAAATGGTACAGCCGCTTTGGAAGACAGTTTGGTGGTTTCTCACAAAACTAAACAAACTTTTACCATGCAATCCAGCAATCATGCACCTTGGTATTTACTGAAAGGAGCTGAAAATATGTCCACACAAAAACCTGCACATAGAAGTTTATAGCAGCTTTATTCGTAATTGCCAAAACTTGGAAGCAATCAGCATGTCCTTCTGTAGCTGAATGAATAAATAACTGTGGTAATCTAGATAATAATGGATTATAATTCAACACTTTTAAAAAGAAGAGCTGTCGAGCCATGAAAAGATATGCAGGAAACTTAAATGCTTATTACTAGTGAAAGAAGCAATATGGAAAGGCTACATATTGTATGATTCATATATATAATATTCTGGAAAAGGCAAAACTATGGAGACAGTAAAAAGATCAGTGGTTGCCAGGTGTTGTTTTGAATGATATTACAAGGTTGGATACACGTCATTATACATCTGTCCAAATCTATAGAATGGACATTACCAAGAGTGAACTCTAATGTAAACAATGAACTTTAGGTGATAATGATGTGTTAATGTAGGTTCATCAGTTGTAACAAATCTACCATGCTGATATCTACATGTTGATAATCGGAGAGGCTGTGTGTGGTGTGGTCGGGGTAGGGGGCGCAGGGATATATGGAAACTCTCTGGAGTTTTTGCTCAATTTTGCTGTGAACCTAAAACTGCTCTAAAATAGCAAAGTCTGTTTAAATAGAAAAAAAAATCATTACAGTTAAAATTCCTTTTAACCACCATCTCAAACCAGTTCCTTCTGGAAGGAACCACTGTTCATGTTTGGGTGTGTGTCTTTCCAGAACATTTTCCTATGCATTGATATGTTAGATTGAGCCACAGGAAATCGACATTTTTGTCTGCCAAAAATGATCAAATATTGGCAATTTTATGACTCAGCCTAAAAGGTATACCTATAGAAAATACATGGTATTAACTGGCACTTGTGTTTATATAAACTGTAGCACATCAGTCACGATAATTTGCATTTTCTATTTTTCTTCCACTCAGTAGTTTTCCTTGGAGTCATTTCCACATCGGTATGCATAGTTCCACCTCATTCATTTTAATTGCTTCATGATATCCCACAGTAGAATGCTGTCTTACCTCCAGATAACTATTTGAAGATCCTGGTATTTACTTCTATTGCTTATTTTTCAGGAGTGTGGAAATGGATGGGCAAACCCCAAAAGAAAGAAAAAATATGTCTGATTGCTTCATGTGGCGGGAAACCTCCTTAGAGGTAATAATATAGATAAGTGAAATACAGCCTATGCTTTAATCCATGCATGGCTACAAAAACCCTTAGAATGTCTTATACGTAGTTGACTTTTCTTCCTCATCTTCTGTACAAGTAGACGACTATGCTGTTTGGAGCCATGAACCTGTCTTTAACATCAGGTGTGCTGAGGATGGAATTGATCTGGATCTTATCACCTGCACACTGTCATTCCACATGCCCTCTCTACACTGTGAGTTTCAACCCATTTCAGATGGCATGGTCTTTGGTCCCAGCATCTGCCCAGGGCTCTCCTTTCAGCCATCTTACACGGCTCCTCCTCAAAATGCTGAGATAGACCTCCTCCTCCTCTCTTTTCCCCAAGCCACCACATATAGCACATGCAGAACCAAGGGCCTACAGAAGACCTTGGGGTCTGCTGATCCTTCAGACACCGTCCACACAACCAGCCTTCTAAAGAGGGAGTGGCCATAGCTGCAGTATCCCGCAGCCAAGGAGGATTTCCAAATGATGAAAGATTGTCTCTGACTTCTGGCTCAACGTGGCAGATTGGAAACACACATTAACTCCGCCCTCTCCTCACACACTTCTGAGATAACGGTAAATTAAAAACAATGATATAAACCCTCAAGGACAAAGAGAACAAAAGAGGAGCTGGTGGCAGATGAGCAATGTCAACAAAATTTTGGAAAAGCAAAAGCAGATGAAAAAATGATAATTGACTTAGCAGAACACAGAAACTGAAACCTACTTCCTGTGAATTGGGGACAGATTTGCTTGGCAGAACTCTAAAAATTTTCTGAATTTGGAGAATCAAATATCTCTAAATGCTAGGGTGTAGGGTGGGTCTAAAACCAGGATTGATTGAAAGTTTAATTGATGAATAGTTAGACATCCAGATTTCCTCCTCCAACCCAGCTAGCTACCTACCCTTCAGGTATTAGTTATCCATTGCTGCATAATAAATTACCTCATGATATAGAGCCCTAAAACAAAAATAAGCCTTTATTATCTCACAGTTTCTGTAGGTCAAGAATTTCAGAGTGGCTTAGCTGGGCAGTTCTGGCTCAGGGTTTCTCACAATGTTGGCTAGAGCTGCAGTCATCTGGAGGCTGGACTGGAGCTGGAAGATCAATTTCTAAGATGGTCACTCACATACCTGGCAAGTTGGTGCGTTTGTTGGCAGGAGACCTCAGTTCCTTACCACGTGGACCTCTCCCCAGGGCTGCTCGAGTATCCTCACAACATGGCAGCTGGTTTCACCCAGAGCAAGTTGTGCCAGACAGCAAGGTGGAAGCTGCGATGTCTTTAATGATCTCACATTGCAAGTCACATGTCCTCATTTCTGCAATGGCTTTTGGTTACACAGGCCGGCTCTATTCGATATGGGCAGGAACTACACAGGAGACACACATAGCAGGAGGTGACAATCACTGGGTGCCATCCTGAGGCTGGCTTCTAAACCTCCCTCATCTCTTTACTGTCTCACTGTTTAACATGGTCATAGAGCTGAAGATCACCATGCATTTGAAGAAAGCTTCTAAGGTGAAAAGAGAGACCAATACAAAAAGAAACAAAGGGAAGAATCCAGAGAAAACAGAACATGCAGGAAGCAGAAAGAAACTTAAAAAAAAAGTATCTAAATCTTCAGAGAGAAAAGCCTAAGACATCACAAACATGAAACAAGACCTGGATGTGATAATAATAATAATGAGAGTGACAACAAAACCCATATAGCCCCATCCCCAACATTTATGGAGTCCATACAATGTGCCCTTTTCTAAACAGGACTGTACACGTATTAACTCATGTAGTCCACAAAACAACCATCCAGAAGGTGGATTCTATTACTTTGTTTATTTTATAGAGGCATTAAGTAACTTCTCTGAGGTCACAGCTGATAAGAGTTGAACCCAGAGCTGGGGTTCTTAGAAGTCTTCAGATCCTATAAACATATGTACTCCAGGGCTGGCTGGTTAGCTCACTTGGTTAGAGATAATACCAAGATCAAGTGTTTGGATCCCCTTACTGGCCAGCCACCAAAAAACAAACCAAAGCAAAAAACCCCATGTATAGAGAAGGAAAGAACATTGATTTCAGAAGCAGATTGAACTGCTGGACACTCAGCCCAGACTTTGCAATAGTCAGGGTACAGCTCGAGGTGCCCACCATAACGGAGAGGAGGCACACAGGGGTGGGGGCAGACGCAGTGGCCCAGGGCAGTGCAGTGCCCTGCGTGCCGTGCAAGGGCACCCACCTCCCTCAGCGCCTCGATGTATCCCATGGGCCACATTGTTTATGGAAACTTTGGAGCAGAGTTGGATGTTGAGGGGTTAGTGTCTGGAAGCTGGAAGTTGTGGACAGGCCATGACTTCCCCTAATTATATCCATCTTGACCATGATGATAGCCACCATTTAGTGATCACTCAATCAAATCACTCTAACCTGCACCACAGCCTTTTTTTATGGATAAGGAAACAGTGATTCAGAGAGATTACGTGACTTTTCCAAGGCCTCATATCTGGTAGGTGGCAAAGTGAGGTGAGACCCTATGCTTACCTGGCTTTAGACTGTGGCCTTTCCCAGTGTGAGAAATTGTTTGGTCCAATTCTTCACCCCTCCTTCTATCCATACCCTTTACAGCTCCGTTTTGCATGTGACCCTGTGACTTGCTTTGGCTAATGGAATGCTAGCTTGTGTAATGTCACCAAAGACTTGAAAAGTGCTTGTGCATTAGGCCTTCCTCTTGCACCTTGGCCATCACTGTGACAAGGACCCACGTAGGCTGGACTGCAGGTCTCAAGAAGAGGAAGAGAGACACGTGCACAGAGATGCCCCAGTGGAAGCAGCTGGCTTCCAGCTGACCCAGAAATTCATGAGAATAAATAATGCGTGTTTCAAGCCACTGAGTTTGGGGATGGTTGTTTACACAGCATTTTTGTGGCAATAGCTAACTGACATACCATGTCATAGAAACTGCTGCCAGCAAGATAAATTAACAGATGACTGACATTGGGAGTAATGAAAAGTCTCAGGGTCTGTCTGCTAGGGTTGCCAGATTTAGCAAATAAAAATACAGGACCCAGATCAATTTAAATCTCAGATGAACATCAAATAATTTCTTAGTGTGAGTACATAATACTCTCGTGTAATATTTGGGAAATACTAAAAAAATGATTCACTGTTTATTTGAATTACACATTTAACTGGGCATCCTGTGTTTTACCTGACAAACCCATTCTGGCAGATTTGCAAGAGTCAAACTATGCAGAAAGCACCTGTGTGTATAAGTGGGCCTGGGCTAGAAAATAGGAGACATGAAAACAAGAAGTCATTTCCTCTACTCTCTATCAGGTAATAAGTGCATTTATAGGGCAGGCATCAGGTCCCTTGGCAGCCTCTCCTAGAGGGACTGAGGCAGAGCAAAAGCTGCCTGAAACAGGAAGATGCGTAGACTTGCCAGTGGTTGGGGGAAGTCTCTTTCAGCTTTTCTATTCAACCTCTCTAAAAGTGGGGCTCCCTCGGGGAGGCCTGACTCTCCTGGTTTCAGCAGCCTGTGGTACTGTAGAGAGCATCTCTTCAGCTTGCATCAGGAGGCGTTTCCCAGGTTATGGTGCCATCTTTCTCCAGGTGCCTGCAAGGGAAATGTGCTGTGGGGAAGAGAAGGGCTGCAGCCCTGGGCCTGCGGAGGCACTGTCCAAGGACTGTTTGTCAAGAGGTCAGGCCAGCCAGTGAACAGCCAGCAAAGGCAGGGAGCGACCCATGAAGCCAGGGGGCTGGATGAAATCAGAACAAACTGAACACTGTGTGAGCTCAGAGTGCAGAACAGCCACGATGTGGAAACTCGGTCCACCCTCTGCCTTCATCTCTCTTGTTAGCAGATTCTGGCAAAACACCGTTTTTAGGCTTTGCATAGCCCAGTTGGCTATTTTTGTGAGTAGTCACCAGCTCAATCCAGGCGGAAATTCCGCACTGTCAGCCAGCAGCACAGACTGTTGCAGGAAAAATGACACAACTCCTCCTCTGGGCAAACTTGCAAATTATTACAAATTTCCCGATCTCTTCTCCACTCACACAGCTGGCTGCAGAAGGGTGTAAATTTTTCCATGGAGATCGGAGACTTTTCCTCTGTATGATTTCTTGATCAAACAAATTCCTGTGGCTCTTGATGTACTTTCATTTCTGGTTGCATTTCCCCTGACCTTGAAATAGAACCTATGCAGGCCCTATGCTCATGTCCCAGAACTCAGGCACCAACCTCTACTACGAATGGACTTAGTACAAAGTTGGATTCCAAAAGGGACACTGGCCAGCTAAAATTCTGCACCATCAGATAAATGACACCATGAAAACCAAACACACACAATGTGGTCATCAGTGCAGAACAGTTTTGACATAAACCACGGCCCACTCATCTGAGGTCCAAGGCTGACCTAACTACTGATGACTCTGCTCCCAACTGCTGATGGTATGCTACTTTCTCCTGACCCAGCCTCTCTCTCAGATGTTGCTTGTGGATTTCATAGATTCTCTCCCACTTGGATTCAATTCGATGAATAATTATTGAGCCCCTATGGTGCTCATCACACTATGCTAGGCTCCAGGGGAATACAATAATTAATAAGGCACAGGATCTAGCTTCAGCAAGTTTATTGTTTAGAGGAAAGATCTACAAATTGCTATAATGTGAAAAGAGACCAAAAAGGACCAGCATAGTAGTAGTGACAGTTGGAGGAGGGGATTTGGGGAGATGCTCCTTGGCAGGGGAGACCACGGGACGTCTCAGGAAGCAGAATTTGATCTGGGCCGTAAAGGGTTTCAGTAATGCCTCTGGGAGATTAGGAAAGTCTAGGCACCAGGATAAGCAAAGGTGTGGAGGGAGGGTCACCCCGGTGCATAGGGCTTGTAGGGAGAAGAGAGAGAAGTCAGGTTTCAGTGTGAGATGAGGAGTGGGAGCCTCAGAAGCACTTCGTCGGAGGAGAAACCAGACATTGGTTTGTGATCCTAACTGGACCCCAGATGCTGGAGGGGGTCTCCATCTGACAGTGCACAGTTCAATGCCTGCCCCTTCTCTTATTTAGAAGGCTAGCTTCTAAAACGTTTTACCCTGATGGTTTAAAGGATGAATCTTACCTGTACCAATGTTGTTATAATCATGATTCCTTAGGCTGTTTCTTTAGAAGACCTCTAATAGTTCTGAGCTCCAGCTGTCTCTGTGGATAGAGAGTAAAATCTTCCTGTTGCAAAAACTTTTGGAGCAGCAGGAAACCAACCTGTCAACTGAAATTGATTTAGTCACTCAACTGGAATGACCCGGCCCACTTAATGGATCCCCTGAGAGGGAGCAGTTTACTTCAGTCCCCCATAGGAGTGGGCTGATTATCACATAATAATGTGACGTCTTCATGAGCAAGTCAGGTTAGAGATAACCATTCCTGCTTAATAAAAGTAGAAAATGCAGTACAACTTCCATAGTCACATAAGAAAGATACTTCTAGCCTAATGACGTGTTCACCAAATCATCCAAACACAGTTTCTGTGGATAGAGGGCAAATTCCAGGTTTTTTTGCATCTCTATGCAAATATTTTTCTTAACCAGAAAGCCAGATGCTTGGGCTTCTTTATCGTCATAGGGAAAGAGAAATCTAGTTTTGTACTCCATGCCCCCCTTATTCCTAAATACCTGGTAGTCTGTGTTTTCTTCACTTCATGGCAGTTGCTTCCAACGTCTCTCGCTCTTGTTTAGAATAATTCTTTGAAAGTCCTTTCTGTGTCTACAGCTTGTGGGCTGAAGGTGAGCTCAGAGCCCTAACAAGCTAAGTTTGATTCTGTGACAAGCTGGCTGCAGGCATTCAGTCCATGAGGAAAAGACATCTGCGGCTGTGTCAGCTTCCAAAACTTCCACCTGGCCTTGATCCCCCAGGGTCTCCAGACACTTGTGAGTGTTGATCTTGGGATGCAAAACAGCTGCTGACCTCTGAAGCGTCTCAGTTACCATAGAGACAGGAATATAAACATCAGCGAGGCTGTCAGGGAGCAGGCGGCCAGTCTTAGGAGTTAAAGCATCAGAGGGATTGACTCCCATTGTCGCTATGTGTTGCAAATGATGAAAGCAAGATTTCCAGGTCTTTCTCATCAAATGGGACTTCTGTAACTTCACAGTGAGACTCCTCTACTATGTCTCCATTTTCATCCAGTTATTCATTTATTCCACAGATATGCAGTGAGGGGTTACCATGCGCTGGGCACTGTTGAGGCACCTGAGATAGAGGTGAATGAGACTAAGTCCCTGGCCCCTGAGAGCTTGTAATCGAGTGGGGCGACCACCTGTCTTGGGTTGCCTGGGACTGACGGGAGTCCCAGGATGTGGGACTTTCAAAGCTAAAACTGGGAAAACTGGGACAAGTTGGTCACCTTACTGGAGGAGACACACAATTAACTAGGACACAAAGAAATATAATAATTTCAAATAGTGATACATGCAATCAAGGAAGCAATACCAAGTGAGAGGATAATGAGTGGCCGGGGGTGGGAGAAGGGAGGAGGTTTTTGTGGAGAGCTGGGCAAGGAGGGTTTCTCTGAGGAGGTGACTCTGAACTGAGGCCTTAAAGAGCCATTGAGGAGTGTTACAGAGACAAATCTGATAAGTCTGAGATAAAGGAGGAAAGCCAGTGGAGCTGGAGTCCCGTGAAAAGGAAGGAGATGACGTTGGGGAGGTTGGCAGGGCCTGGGCAGCCGTGTCCTGCAGGCCGTGGCAAGGAGCTGGGATTCTATAACAAAGACAATCCAGCAACCTCACGTTTACCATGGCCCAGTACTCCTCCAGGGGCTTTACCTGTGTTAACTCATTTTATCCTCACAACAAAGGTAGGATCATGTCACTCCCTTTGTTACAAATGAAGAAACTGAGGCACAAGGAGGTGTGAGAACTCTCCTTCACCCAAGTAGCCATCAGTGGCAGAAAGCCAGGCTCCAAGCCCAGGCGGTGTGGCTCCAGAGTCTGCCCACTTAGTCGCTCCCCCACGTGCCTGGGTTTTAGGCAGAGGGGTGCCATGATCTCATTCATATTTGGGCCAAACCCAGCCTGTGGCTTCCCTGTTTGTCTCTCCTGCTCCAGGCCATCAGATCCCAGTGCTTTGTGGACTGCACTAAAGCCCCAGATCATCAGCGGGATGTGCCACTTCAGTATTTTCATAATGGGCTTCAAATGGAAGAAACCGGAGAGGTGAGACTATTATGGCATATTGCTTTTTTAACTTCCATTTTGCTTCTTTATAACCACCCTGAATATGTTATTCTTGCCCCTTGTTGAATATAGAAAACAACATAACCATCCAACTGCAAAGGCTGTTATATCAGCAACCAAATTACTATATTAGGTGTGGTTAAAAATGGGTTTTCTTTCCTTTACCATTTCTGATAAAATGTTTGCACAGCATTATATGGGAAAATATAGAGCTACAGCACTAAAAAATGAACGAGGATAATTTGTGTGTTGGCATTTCCACAATAGAATGTCAAATATTTCATAACCCAGTGATATTAAGCCTTTCTAAGCTTACTGCTATTTTCTTTTAAAAAATGCTTTATGTTCATTTTATGATTAATCTTAAGCTGTACATATACATTACATACACCATTTTTATATGATATGTTTCTCAAACAATATTTTTAAATCTGTCATAAAAATAAATATGCCTTGAGCATTGAAAATGATACTGTGTCAGTCGAACTAAACAGGCAGTTGCAACTGAGAGAGAACATTCTTTCTAAAGACCACCCTGCTGTCATTTCATGTGATGACCCATCCTTTTCAAATTTCCTTAGAATGGTCTTTTCTACCAAGGGAGCTTGTTGCTTTTTTCAGAACACTGTGATTAATCATTGTGGACTCATTTCTCTGGTTATTCTTGGTATTCTTCACACAGAAACTTTCCAAGTGGTAGATAAGGATAATCACATCCCCAATTTAACTAGGCATCATCAAATTTTCAGAGTAGTTATAAATCACATATTGTGAAATGAGTTGAAAAGTAATCTGTATACATCATTTGGATGTTAGGGCTTTTTTATTCTTAAGAGATAGTTTTAAAATTAAACCATAACAAATATTTTAGATAAACAAGTACAGAAAAGAAAAAAATTTTTAAAAAAAGGCAGGAGAGACCTGTAGGTTGCTCTGGTTTTGCATTTCAAAAAACCCTCAAAAGCAGAAGGGCCCAGCCACCAAGTTGTCCTGTGGTGTCTAGGCACCTGGTGAAGACCTTGCACGGTCCCTGCAGACATTTGCTCTCCAGGTTCAAAGCTGGTTTGAAGAAGATGAAGTAGAGGTTCATGAAGCCCTCCCGAGGGAGATAGTTTTTGAACCTGAGGTGACCTGTCTTAAGGAACTGCCAGCAAGATCGGGTGGTTGCATAAAGGAGTACAGACATCACATTTGATATCAAACAAGCTTTTCATTTATTTCTCATGGCACAGAGAGAAACAAAGCACCCACAGCATCCTGAAATGAGCAATAGGGAAAGATGTCAGAAACACCTGTCATCTGACAACTGGATACTTGGTACCCAGGTCATGGAAATAGCAAAGGGAGACAGTGGGTATGGTAGGTTGAAAAATGGCCTCCCAAAGATATGTCCATGTGCTAATACCAAGAACCCGTGAATATTACCTTATATGGCACAAAAAGTGAATATCACATTATATGGGGAAAGATGTGATTAAGTTAAGCATCTTGAAATGAGTTTATCCTGGATTATCGAGGTGTGCCCTAAATGCAGTCGTATGTGTCTTTATAACAGAGGGACAGAGGGAGTTTTGACACAGATTACACAGAGGAGAAAATGACAGAGGCAATGAATGGAGTGATGCAGCCACAAGCCAAGGAATGTCTGCAGCCAGCAGAAGCTGGAAGAAGTAACCCCCTGGGTTACTACTGTGGCTGTTACTTTACATTGCAAGGGGATTTTGCAGATGTAACTAAAGTTACTAATCAGTTGATTTTGAGACAGCAAGATTGTAGGATGGCCCTAGCCTAATCTTATGAGCCCTTTAAATGGAGTTTTCTCCAACTGGTAAGAGAAGAGCACTCAGCGAGATGCACTTCAGCTAGCCTGGAGGGCAGCAAACATCCATGTGGTAAGCTGCTCATGGAGAGGGGTGGACTCTAGCAGCTGAGAGTGGTTCTGTCCGACAACTGGCAGGAAAATGGGGACCTTAGTCCTAGAGCCATAAGAAAATGGTTACTGCCAACAACCAGTGAGCTGGAAAGAGGACCGTGAGGCCCAGCTGAGAAGCACAGCCTCAGCCAATACCTTGATTTCATCTTTGTGATGCCCTGAGCAAGAACCCAGCCACGCTGAGCCCAGCTTCTATCCTACAGGCCTGTAAGCTCATAAGTGTTACTGAAGTTGCTCAGTTTGTGGTAATTTGCTGCACAGCAATAGATAATCAATACCCCTTCCCAGGTGTGGAACTGACCCGGATGGGGCAGGGAGGTGCAGGTATGAAAGTTCTCTCCAGCGTCCTGCCTTGGCTCATTCTCATCTTCCTGCATTGGTCTCCACCTACACACCGCTATATGCCTGGACTGCAAGGATCTGCCAAAGCCCAGGACACATTTTTTATTTTCTGATTTATCTGAGTTAATCCTGAAGAAATCAAGTTCTTTTTCTTTTTTAAATGACCAATAAGGGGATCTTAACACTTGACTTGGTGTTGTCAGCACCACGCTCACCCAGTGAGCTAACCGGCCATCCCTATACGGGATCCGAACGTGTGGCCTTGGTGTTATCAGCACCACACTCTCCTGAGTGAGCCATGGGCCGGCCCAAGAAATCAAGTTCTTAGTCTATCAGAGCTTCCTGTAGGCAGGTGCTAAAATTATATGATATGAAGAATAACCTTGCCTATTCCCAAATGGGTTTTCATGTCATTCATTGTATCACACACACACACACACACACACACACACACACACACACACAATGGTACAGCCAAGGGCTAAGATGTATTTTGCCCACTTTCAAGGGATAAAACTTCAGAAATTCACCACTCTAACCAGGAGGAGGAAGGCTGCACCGGACTCAATTCAGAGAATAAATCTCTCTACTAGCTCCAGCCCCACTAATTTCCTTTAAGTCTCTGGAATGTGCTGAGCTCTTCCCTGCTGTAAGGCATTTGTATATGCTTTCCCACTGCCTGAAATATTCTTTTCTCTGCTGTTCAAATGGCTGATTCCTCATCGGTAAGGTTTCAATTTAAATATAATCTCCCCAAAGACTCTTTTTCCTGACCACCCAATCTAAAATTGGTCTCCATAGTTAGTTTCTCCAAGCTCCTTATTCTTTTCTGTTATGGCACTTTATCACATTTTGTAATTATATATTGATTTCTTCATCTGCTTGCTTGACCACTAGACTATAGCTTTATATATTATTCAGTACTCTTTCGGTTGCAAGCAACAGAAACACCCTTTGGCTTGCTCAAACTATGAAAGAGGGATAGCTTTTTGAATTCAAAGAAAATTCTTGTCTCAGCAAGGACAGAAATGATGAATATTGTAGGAGTTTTCAGGCCCTCTCACAATTCCAGCCACTTTAGAAATTTCAGATTTCACGTTTCAAATTCCTGGAAGAGAGAATCTGATAGATCAGGCTAGGTTGAGTTTCTGCCCTTGGACATCCCTGTAGATTCCTATGGTGGGCCAGTCTGAGGTCAAGAAAGCACGTCTGTTATTTTGTTATCAGAAGTGGGCACAGTGGATGGTCCTGAGCAGGGAATACATGAGCATCACCAGCTTTTATTGAACATGGATCATGCTAAGCAACCTTACTGTATGTATAGGTCTCTGATTTCTTCAGACCCCCATAGGCCTTTCAGTTTGGGGATGGCACAAGTCCCTAGCAAGTGTTGCCACCATCAAAAAGCCTTATGCCACTGTGCTTAGGTAAACAAGATGCCACAGGCTAATGTAGCCTGCTAGGTTCCCAGAGCTAGAGGGGTCCAGATGCACCCTTGAGAAGACAATCTGGGTAGCAGGATATAGTGAGAAAAACTGGGGCTCCAGAGAGAAACTTGAGTATGAATCCTGCCTTGCCACTGTGACTTTGGCCAAGTCACTGAGCCTCTCTGAGCCTCGATTTCCTCATCTATAAAATGGGTATAATTTTATCCACACACACAGTTGGCCCTTTGTATCCACAGGTTCTGCATCTGTGGATTCTACCAACAGTGGATCGTAAATATTTAAAAAAAATTGTTCCTGTACTAAATATGTACAGACTTTTTTTTCTTGTCATTACTCCCTACGTGATGCAGAATCACAACTATTTACATAGCAGTTACTTTGTGTTAGGTATTTTAATACAAAGATGAGTAATCTAGAGATGGTTTAAAGTGTACTGGAGTGCGTTTGTATAAAATTGTGAGCACATTGCTTTAAATGGATGCCTAATAAAGCCTTTCAGAGATTCCTTTCTGCCACATCACCTTGTTTTATTTTCTGCGTACCCCCATCACTATCAGAGATTATTTTACACTATGTATTTATACATTTGTCTGTCTGTCTCCCCATTAGAATGAAAGTTCCAGGATGGCAGGGACTAATCTGTCTTGTTAAAGGCTATATTTTCATTGCCTGGCACATAATAGCTGCTTAATAGATATTTTTCGAATTAATGCATGAATAAACAAACAAATGGGGCCCTGACAGGAAACAGAAGGGAATACGACAGGGGTCATCTTTTTTGGGATCTTATGTGGAAGTGACTTATGAGCTCCAGCAAATAGGCTACATCCTCTAAACCGCATATTCTAGGATCGTGTTATTCTGTTTTCCTTTTGTCCTTCCTTGATCTTACCCTCTCTTATTTAGACATTCCAGCCTTGTCTCAGCACTGCTACAGAGTGATAAGAGGAAGGCTGAAAGTCAGAAGGGCCCCCACCTCTGAGGATGCCACACGCTGGTGACACCAACAACTAGGTGTCAGGAATCCTGATGGAGGTGCCCCACTCTGTCCAGAATCAACTTGGGAGCTCCCGGGGAGTCTCCTTGAAGAAAGCAGCAGCGTCCTCAACACTTCCTGACAGGTGTGAGGATTAGATGACATAAAGTGTAATAAAGCAGCTGACGCATAGTAGGTCCTACAGGAATGTCAGTTCTAGAAATTAGGCAAAGACTCCCCGATTCCAGCCCAGTACTTGTTTTTCCTTCAGAAATGGCTAAATATTGCTGCTGAGTGATAAACTACTTTCTCAGAACTACTGCCAGCTTTGGCCCCTGGCATTTCCTCTTTTTCAGGAAAAGAGTTCCCTTTCTTCTCAGCATGTGGCAACTCAGCTCAAGCAGAATTGCAAACTGCCCACTGAGCAGTAACCTTCACTGGAATCCAGTAGCTCTCTCATAAAAAAGTCCAAGAAACAATGGAATGCCTGACCCCTTATTCTCAAGTTTTCCACCTGCTTTGTAATTAAACAGCCGTCTATGGCCCTGGGGGAAGGACGGGTGAGCTGCACTAGGCTACAGTAAGTTTTCAAGCAAGCGTCCTCCTGGGCCTGGCGAGAAGATTCCGCCGAAAAGTCTGGGCGGCCCCCACTATTGTTGAAAGGGGCTCAGGGAGACCCAGACGGATTCCTGAATTCAAGGCCCCCAGGACACTCAAAAGCCTGGTTTCCTAAGCAAACTTGACTTGGATGCAGCAGGTCACCTTTCAGTGGGGGACGGGTGGGGTGGGGACTTAGAATTACTTGAGAGATGTTTTCACCTTTCTAAACACTTTAGCCTGTTTTGTCTTCAGGAAACTCCTGCAGGACTCCATTGAGGAGTCTTAAATTCTAAGATTTCAGAAATCCAAGGATGATAATGGAGGGGTCGGTGAATTTCAGGAGATTTCACTGGCTGAATCTCCTGCCTGTGGGGTGGGGGGAGGCTACATTGCCCCTCTGTAAAATGGGAATAATAATAATAATCTGTATCTTGTGGATATATAATGAGAATCGCATGAGTTAGAATAGTGCCTGGCACATGGTATCATTCAACAAAGATTTCTTTCCCCCTTTTCCTTTTCTCTGTTTTGCAAAATGACTGTCTTCATTGATTGAGTGGAAAATACATAAACAGGGTTACAAAAAAATTAAACTTACACATGGATCACAATGAAAAGAAACTCTCTCTTCTACTCCTAACCCTCCTTCCCCTCTCAGAGAATGTTTCCAGTTTCTTGTGCATCCATCCAGACAGTCAATATAGATATACATCTGTATTTATATATATGCACTTTAAAAATGAGGAATGGTAGCACACAATGCACTTCTGTGACTTTCTTTTTTTAAAAAAAAATAACAGCTTTATTGGGCTAGAATTCACATACCATACAATTCAGCCATTTAAAGTGTGTCTTGCTTTTTTATGTATCATTTATCTCAGATAGTTCCCTATCAGCATGACTACATCTGTCTCATTCTTTTCTATGGCAGCGTCTCATTCCACTGTACAGATGTCCCATAATTTTATTTATTCAGTCTTATACTGATGGTCGTTTAGGTTGCTGCCAGTGCTGCAATGAATAATGAATATCCTTAGACGTAGGTCTTGGTGCATGTCCAAATATTTCTCTGAAATTTCTCTTCCCGCCCCTGTCCATTCTCTGGAAGTATGGGTCTGCTCCTCAGTTATTGTCAATAACCACATTGCTAGCAAACCAGCATGTATGTGGTGCTTGCAAAATATACCTCCACATCATTCTATTATTGCCTTTGGCCTACGGTTTTAACGTATACTGGGTAACTCATACATTATTATCATTACTAATTATTACTGTTACTAATGAGACTGAACATTGTGACAGGGGCTTAGCAGGAAAGTGTCAGGAAAAATTGGGGGATATTTGTGATTTAATTTTGATAGAATACTGTTTACCATTGTCAAGGCTGGCTGTGGCAAGAGAAATTGTGGACACATCATGCAGGCAGGAAAGCCAATTTCTCTCAACTTCTCTTCCGCACTGCACTTGGAAATGCAGGCTTGCACGGAGCTCATCCTTAGTTATTGCAGCAGTTCTCCTTGACAACCTGAGACTGAAATGAAGACTTCTGAGAAGTCTGACAAGAGGCCAGAGGCATTTTTCAGTCTGTCTTATAATAACTGCAGGAAATACTTACAAAAGCTTTTAGCACTCACCAAGCACAATTCTGAGCCCTTTACATGTATTAATTCAGTTGTTCCTAATGACAACCCCAGGAGACAGGAGCTATTATTATCACAACCATCCCCATTTTACAGATGAGGAAACTGAGGCATGTAGAGGTTCTGTAACCTGTCCAAGGTCTTCCAGCTGGTGAGTCAGGAAGCCGGTGTTTGTCTGGTGACCTGGCCCCTTTGTGTGGTTAACTGCTTCTCTCTAATGCTGCGGAGACTGTAGGCACCAGGGCTTTTTGTGTCTAAGTAAATGTATGCGAGGGAACCCAGTCCCTAGCACAATGCTGGGCTCATAGAAGGCACGCGATACATTATAATTATTTTATTACTCCTGCACATTTTTCTGCTTCTTATTAAATTCTTCCATCAAAGATGTATTGTCTTGAAGGCTTTAAGGAATGTCCTATGAAAACACAAACATACATCAAAAAAATAGGATTCCATGGGAGGAGTCAGTTCAGTGAAAGAAAAGGGCCCTGGGCTTACTTCTTAGATCTGCAACTTGGTAGCTGTGTGACCTGGGGCAATTCCCTTCATCTTTACAAAGTCTCAGTTTTCTTATTTGTAAAAGTGGGATAATAAGAGTGATCTTGATGCCCCCTGAATTTCTGTGAACATTAAATAATGAACTTGAAGTACTCAGCACAGGGACTGTAGCAGGGAGGTTGGGGGGTGCGGTGGTTAACACACAAACCCTGGACTCTGACTGCTCGGTTTCAAAACCCTCCTCTGCCATTTGCCAGCAAGGCCAAGCTGGGCGAATCATTTCTCCCCTCTCTAAGCCTCAGTGCCTCACCTGTAAATGGGGCTTTTAATGAGACCTATGTGATAACATTACCACAACAGGTAAATGAGACACATTGCAACATACCTAACTGTGAGTGTTGGATAAGGGTAAAGTACAGAATGAAGTTCTGGTCAGCGACAGACTGCACATACCGTGGTGGTCCCGTAAGATTATAATGTGGCTATACCATACGGGCTAGGTGTGTAGTAGGCTATACCCTAGGTCTGTGTAAGTGCACTCTATAATATTTGCACAATGATGAAATTGTCAAAAGGAGCACTTCTCAGAACATACCCCCATCATTAAGTGATGCACGACTGTACCACAGACTGGGTGGCTTAAACAATAGAAACTCACTTCTCACAGTCTGGAGGCTAGAAGTCAAAGATCAAGGTACTGGCAGGGCTGGTTCCTTCCGAGGCCTCTCTCCTTGGCTTGCAGATAGCTGTTTCTCCCTGTGTCCTCCTATGGCCTTTTCTCTGCACACACATCCCTGGTGTTTCTCTGTGTGTCCAAATTTCCTCTTCTTATCAGGACACAAGTCAGATTAGATTAGGGCCCACCCCAATGAACTCGTTTTAAATTTCTCACCTCTTTAAAGACCCCATCTCCAAATATAGTCATATTCTAAGGTTCTGGGGGTTAGGGGTCCAACATATGAATGGGTGGGGTACACAATCCAGCTTGTAACAGTGGTCTAATACCTACTTGAAAGGATTGTTCTGAGGATTAAAGAAACAAGGCATGGGACAGGTTTGCGACAGTGTCTGTTTGTGGATGCTCAAGAAATGTTCTTTTCTTTCCCTCAGCCTGAAAACCCTGAGTTGTAATGGATGATGGGCTTAGTTCTTAGCTGGTGGGAACCACAAAGGGAATTAGAGAATTGATGGGAGGGCTTGTCAGCTGAAGAGGAGAAGGGGAAATTTTCCTTCCCAGGACTTGCCTACTACAGTGGTGCTCAAAATTGAACACACATAAAATGCCCTGACGGGCTTGTTAAGACCCAGGTTGCTGAATCGGGGTTCTGGGTGGATCCCATATTGGCACGTATAGCAAGTTCCCAGGTGATGCTGCTGCTGCTGGTCGAGGGGCCACACTTTGAGAACCACTGCTCTAGCATATTCCTTGTGCATCAGAGGCTCAGAATGAAGAACACGGGGGAGGGGGCATGGGGATCGCTCTAGGAAATAATAGTTTATGCAGGTGTGCTGCACTGCGTTTCTGGGATGTCCAGGAGGATGACCTCAAGTTAGCTTCTGCACCATATCTCCACTGTTCTCCAAGGAGAGGAACTAGGAAGATTTTCCAAGCAATTTGCAAGGAGTTAATCCTGCTCACTCCTGTGTCCCCCTTGGCTGCCTTCCTCCCCTCCTTGCACCTGGTCCGCCCGGGGCTCCCAGGCTGTTAGAGCACCGAAGGAGAGAGGGCTTCGCAGTGAGAGAGTGGCCCCTTCTCAAAGCAGGGCTCCTGTGGGAGGGAACAAAGCTGGAGCCTCTAGAAATGTCAGCGTTTCCCACAGAGTTGACTAGATGCTGAGAGACGGGAAGGATTTTCTCCTTCTCATTTAAGTAGTTTCATGTGTCTAAAGATGTTTTATGGAAACAGAAATTGTACCTGATAAAGTGCCAGCATTAATCCATTTGATGTGTTTAAGGGAGGCGTTTTCACAGCAACACATCATATTAATGTAATGCTGATGGATAAGAAATGGCAGAGGATGGTTTCAAAAGATTCTTTTTTTAACACAATGAGAAAAGAGAGAGAGTGACTTTCCATTTTATGTTTTCCTGTGAATAAATGTATCTTTAATCCTAATAGTATTTGCTGTAATAGAGTTTTGGCTAAAATCCAAAGGGAGTTTTCAGAGTGGGGCAATTTCTTTTTACATCTGCTTCACTGACTCAGCCATCAGACAAGCAATTCAGTTCAATAAACATTTATTGAGCTCCTACTGTGTGTCAGGCACTATGCTGCGCTCCAAGAAGCTCAGAGATGAGCCGGGAACCAACAAATGACAATGACGTGTGACAACTGGGCAACCCCCCTTCTACTCTTTCACTTCATGAATTATTTATTTTATGAAATCATTACTGAGCACACAGTATGTTCTGCATCGTGCTCTACAATAAGGAAGCATAGCATCTATGCAACTTACACTTAAATCTTGAAAATTTTGGTATTTTTAAAAACACATTTATCCTAAGCAAGTTTCTTAAAAACACATTTATCCTAAGAAATGCAGCATTAATTACCTTTCCAAAGGCATTTTACATGAAGATACTATGTTTGTCCAATGACTGGCCTTTGCCTTTGTCTATTAGAGGGGATTCCGGGTTACTGTCATTCACTTGCATTACAGTGTGCTCACTGGCAATGGCCCATGGCCTGAGGACTGGCATTTGTAGCAAGTTCCCTGGTGACGCTGATGCTGCTGGTCCAGGGACCACACTTTGAGCCTCTCTCATCCACCAGGGGTGTTTTTGGCAGAAATCAGACCAAGGGCAAGTGACCTAGGTGGGACAGGTGTGTTCCAAGCTGAGATTTTCAAAGCTGGACCTGTGGGCATGTGTAAACCAAGGCTGAGGCTCTGATTTAATCACACTACACCAAGAAATGCAGAAAAGAAGGCAGCAGCATGGAGAGAGGGGTGGGATGTTGGCGGAGAAAGAAAAAGGAGCGTGAGAGTGGACCTGTGGGCATGTGTAAACCAAGGCTGAGGCTCTGATTTAATCACACTACACCAAGAAACGCAGAAAAGAAGGCAGCAGCATGGAGAGAGGGGTGGGATGTTGGCGGAGAAAGAAAAAGGAGCGTGAGAGAGGAGAGAGAAAGATCGTGATGGAAACCACAATGCGATTCAACTCTGCTTGGTAGAAAAGCTGCCTTGTAGGGACACAGCCCCCCAGAGGTCGGGCTTCAGTAACCGTTCCATCATAGTAGGGTACGAGCCTTTTCCTTTTCAATGAAAACTGTTTTCAATCTTTATGAAGCTGAGTCATTATTTACGAATTAGGATTGGGGTCTTTTGAGAATTACAGAGAGGATGTGTTTGGCAAGAAAGTTTATTGAATGACTATTATCTTCTAGTGACCCTTCAAGAAAGCCTGGAGCCTAGGCCAGAGCCACTGGATGTTTTGCAAAAAAAGGGATTGTCATCCTGAAGACTCAGAATGGAATGACCTGAAAAGACTCCGAAGTAGGGTATCTACAGGGCGGGCATCTCATTTCCTTTTCCTTCTTTTTCTCTTCCTTTAGTGATTCCACCACCACCATCCCCCATTCAAGTGCCCAATTTGTGTATTTCCTTCTTTCCTTCCTTTCTTCTGTTCTTCCCCAGTACTTCCGTGAGTACAGTGCCAGGCACTGTGGACGCAATGGGTCAGGTTAGTAAGGTCGTGGACCTGCAACTAGGGTGTTCTCACTTTAACTCCTAGGTTGGGGGTGTGGGGGTCAAGGAAGCTTCCCAGGAAGGGCCAGTTAAGCTGAGTCTTGTGGGAGGAGTTGACCCCAGAAACAGAGGGCAGAGCAGGAGAAAGGCCAGGGGAACTGGGCAAGTTTTGAGACTGCATAGAATCCAGGGACTGAAAAGTGGCTGGTAAAGGTAACAGGGAAGAGACGGGCCCATGTGTCCTAAAGAAAGCAACGGGAAACACTGGAGGGTTTAAGCAAGGGTGTCATCTGATTTTGCATTTAAGAAAGAGACTTCTGGCTGCATTTTGCAGATTAGACGGGAGAGATGAGTCGGCAGTAGGAAAACCAGGCAAGAGCATTTTGTAGAGATTTGTTAGAGATTTAACGTGGTACCATTCTTAGGAATGTTATATCCTGAAAAGGACCCCAAGGAGAGAGTGATGCTCACTGCACAGAGATGAATTGCTAATGGTGGAATTCTTTGCACTTACAGAGAGATACTTGGGAGCCTGCTGCTGTCAAACTACAGGAACGACAGCTGCCTCCACGGGGAAAGGCATTGGTGGAAATGGGGTGGGAGAGGATGTAGTTTAGGACTGGAGGCTGGGGCGGGGTGGGGTTAGAGAAGCAGTGAGGGAGCCCCTGGCAGAGCCCCTGGCAGTGCCTCCTAAACTCGGTTACATGTTGGGACTGCCTGGGGACCTCCTGATGCTTAGACCAATTGAATACAAATTTCTAAAACTGCAGCTCAGGCATCAGCATTTTTCAAGTTTCCACCACGATTCCAATGTGCAGCCAAGATTGAGAGCCACTGCCCTAAAACAGTGATCCTCAAGGTGTGGTCTGTGGACCAGCAGCACCGGTGTCACCTGGGAGCTTGTTAGAAATGCACATTCTCAGGCCCTAGCCCAGACCTGCCAAATCAGAATCCACATTTTTGATTGATGTGGCCTGGGTGGCAGGACTTCTTAAACCTCCACAGGTGATTCCCAAGTGCAGCCGGGAGCGGGGAAGGGCCCAGAAATTCTATGTTATTCACAGCCCTGCAGCCTCAAAATAAAGGGAAGGGTAGAGCTTAGGACCATGCAAACCTAAAATCTTACGACTAAATGAAAAGTAACTTTAGAAAAGTTGAGTTTCAAATGCTTGAATGGAATCTGTGTCGTCTGCAGCAAATCACTCCTGGAACTGAAATTCCCTGGAGGCAGAGCAGCCATAATATTTGTATTGAGATAAGTTTCATTAGCTGGCTGCCGTGTATAACCCCACCTAAGGCATTCAACCTTGCGTGCCTAAGCGTGTGCATCTGTGCCTGTGTGCACTTGCAGAGGATCGGTAGGGGAAGCTGCGGCACAGGCAGCCTCTAAAACGGCCCCTGGGGTCTTGCTGCTGGTTTTCTCCCCTTGTGTGACTTCTCCTGTGTGTAGGCTGGACTAGTGAATGGCTTCTAACAGACAGAACATGGCAGAAGTGATGGGATGCCCCTTCTGAGATTAAGTTACAAAAAGACTGTGGCTTCTCTCTCTCTCTCTCTCTCTCTGTTTCTTGGAGCCCTGGTTGTAGGAGGGAAAGCAAACTTCCGTGTTGTGAGCAGTCCCGGGAGAGGCCACCATGGTGGGGAGCTGTCAACAGCAAGGTCCTGAGTCATGTGAGTGAACTTGGAGGCAGATCCTCCCAGAGTTGAGCACTGAGGTAAAGGCAGCCTTGTGAAGGGCTCTGAGCCTGTCATGATCTAACCTCAAAGGACACACCCCATCACTACCACGGATTCTATCGCTTGCAGCAGTTATGAGACCACCCAGGCTCAAGGGGAGGGGATATAGAATCTACCTTTCAGTGGGACAAGTGTTAGCCACATTGAAAGAGTATTTGGGATGGGAGATAGATAGATAGATATCAATATCTATGTATATCACAGCATGGCTCATAAAACACCCTCAAGGAACTCCTCAGATTTAAATTGGAGTTTGTGTGCGAGATGGAACAGCTCCCACAGAGCAGACCCCTTCCACCAACACTTAACAGCTCTGACCAGGCCTTCTGCATGATATTGATTTAGTTCTCCATCTCTGCAAAATGCAATCCATCACAAAGTATTTGCTGCTCCTGTTATTACTGCCACTGGTAATAGTAATAGTTGCAGCAGTATCCCTACCCCTTGGGCCTGGGGGTGGATGAAGAACAGAGTATATACCTGGCATTGGGCTTTGGAGCAAGACAGATCTGGGCGGGACTCTCGGGACTATCTCTTATATGGATTCAACCTTAGAAACATCACTTCCTCTCTAAGAGTCTCAGTTTCCTCATATATACAATGGGGATTATAAACCAGGCAGAGTGGTTGTATACTGCAGGAATTTATTAAGCATTTAGCTCATGGCCAGAGTGCTGTAGTCCCCCTCACCCATGGTTTCAGTTACCCACGCCCAACTACAGTCTGAAAACATTAAATGGAAAATTCCAGAAATAAACAATCCATAAATTTAAAATTGCACACCATTCTGAGTAGCGTGATGAAATTTCACGCCATTCAGCCCATCCCTCCGTGGATGTGAATCATCCCTTTGTCCAGTGTCCCCACCACTGTACATGCTGCCCACCTGCTAGTCACTCAGCCTTCTCGGTTATGAGATCGCACACACATAGTATATATAGGGCTTAGTACTGTCTGAGGCTTCAGGAGTCCAGTGTCCCCACCACTGTACATGCTGCCCACCTGCTAGTCACTCAGCCTTCTCGGTTATCAGATCGCACACACATAGTATATATAGGGCTTAGTACTGTCTGAGGCTTCAGGCACCCACTAGGGGTCTTGGAACGTATTCCTCAAGGATTGGGGCGGGGGTACTGTACAAAAAATGGCAGGGTCAGTTAGGCAATGTCCTTCCTTAGGCCACACTCCTCCCTGACTTTCTCCCACCTGGAAAAGTCCAGGCTCACCAAAAGGCTGGTGGGGAGAGAGGAAGGGGGAGATGCCTGAAGCCACTCTAGGACAGGCTCAGTGTGAGCCTAAAGGGTTAAGGAGGTCTGGATTCACAAGCAGAGGGCTGAGGGGAAGGCAGGAGGTGGGCCTGGAAGGGGCCCGGGGCACCATTAGCATGCAGCTGGTAAATGCTGCCCACTGATGCAGGCTCAGCTGTTACTCCTCCCAGAGCCAAAGGAGAACGATGAAAAATGGTGGTCAGAGCTGTCGGTGGAAGGGGTCTCTCCGTGGGAGCTGTCCCATCCCTGCGCATAGCCCTGATTTAAATCTGAGAAGGAACCCCTGGAGGCGGTTTTGTGAGCCATGCAATGCTAATTAACTCCTTTGTTATATTTCATTTTCAACATTAGAATCCCTCTAGGATTGGAGCACTTCTTTCTCTTGCAAGAATTTTAAATTTTGCACCAGCGTCTAAAGTCTCTGCCAATACGGTTGGGCAGAAGGGCCTGAAAGGAGAATCTGCAGGATTTTCTGGATGATTCTGGCAGGATTGAGGTGGAGACACTGGTCTCAGTCCAGTGAGAAGTTGACAGCCCCACGTTATCAGAATCCTCTTTTGATTTTTCATTTTATTTAAACCACTCTCCAGTTTCCTGAGTTATGTGTTAATAGTTAGAGCTTTTTAA
>NW_007728384.1:302886-309370 GCF_000696425.1 Galeopterus variegatus
TGGGGCAGGGGGTGGGGGGGTGGGGAGCAAAAACCAATGAACTAAACCTTGAGAGAATGCAAGCCACATGAAAGGGCTGATGATGCCAAATTCCCTGAAAAAGCAATTCCAGAAAACTCAAATTCCCTCTGCCAAATGCCTGGACTGTCTGGGAGCCAAGAAGGAAAGGAGGGACCAGATGAGAAATCTCAGCAGGGAGGCCTCCCCTGCCAACCCACAGAACCAACCCCCTCAACTTGATCTGATCCCAGAGAGGATCAGGTGATTCAAAAGCTAGTCAGGAAGACAATGGTTCAGGGCGTTCTGGATTACTCATAACTCATGATCTGACTCACCAGGCTGGACTCGCTCCAGGCAGAGGGAGGGAGAGGCTCTGGGTGAGCGCACAGAAGTGGCCGCTTGGCCGCTGGCAAACCAAGATCCCAATCTAGATGACAGTGACCGTGGAATCTGGACTTTTGTCCATGGGGTGAAAGCTAGCTGCAGTTTATGAGGATGGTAATAACACCCTACACCACAAGGCTGAGTTGAGAGGGAGGCCCAGATATTCCAAGTACTGATTGGCATCCTAAGGGGGGGCATAGCTTGACTGCCCGTGATTGAGACAGAGGGGGGTTTATTGGGAATACAAAATGAGAGCAGCCTGGCTATTTCAGTGTCTAAGGGTGACACTAGAGACCCTTTAGACCTGCACCATCCACTGTAGTAGCCACTAGCCACAGTACTATCGAGCACTTGAAATGTGGCTAGTCCAAACTGGGACATACAAAACACTCACCAGATTTCAAAGACTATGGGTATGAAAGCACAATGTAAACGATCTCATAATTATTTATATTGATCACATGTTGAAATGATAAAATTTTGGATATACTAGGTTAAATAAAATTATTAAAAATAATTTCAATTTTTTCCTTTTTTTTTAAAAAATGTGGTTTCTGGGAGAGTTAAAATCACATATGTGATTCACATTTTTGTGGCTCACATTTTATTTTATGGGAGAGCACTGCTTTAGACCCACTAAGGCTCATCTCTCCTAAGGCAGAGTGATTAAGAACACAGGCTCTGGATCTTGACTATTTCGGCTGAAATCCTGGATGTGCCATTAGCTGGCTGTACGATTTGGTCATGTTACTTAAACTCACCATGTCTCAGTTTCCCCATGACTGAAATAGGGCTAACCAGTACATAAGTAGGTGAAGTTTAAATGAGAAGATGCACCACAAACACACAGAACAGTGCTTGGCACACAGTAGGCATTTGTACATATTTGCCTTTATTATTGTCTAATCTTACAGTTTTCTCATAAAACCAGGAGAGTAGAGAGTACGGATCCATGAGGTTGTTGCTGTCGGAATCCACTCTCACTCCCCTGGTTGCAGCATATAAACCACTGAAAAGAAGCTCCCTCGTCACATGGATTTCATTTGTGAATTTGGAGACTGAGGCTCAGAGAGGCTCTCTGGCTTTCTTAGTAAGGCAAAATAAGTCAGCCAGCTCAGAATGGGACACTTGGGGTTTTGCTCTGAAACTGGAGAGGAAATCTGGAAGCCACAGGTGCAGGAAGAGAAAAATCTGACTTGGTATTAGAAGTGCTGGGTCTAAATCTTGCTGTTTGATCCTCATGAGAGTGCAAAACCTTTCTGGTCCTCAGATTCCTCACCTATCCATATAGCTCTCTGGAAACCTTCCAGTTATCTACTCAGAGAGGCCACAGGATTTTCATGAACACCTACTATGTGCCTGCCACTGGGAACACTAGGGATGCCATGAGGAGCTTCCAGTCCAACAGAGAAGATGTGAAGCAATTAATTATGAATGTTCATATTTTCTGAAGTATCCAAAGGACAGGAAAGAAAAATACAGCTGAGTAGGGTCATACCAGGAGATCCCAACTACGTTGGAGGAATTGGGCAGAGATTTTTTTAGAGTGTGATTCTAATTTTCCTTTTTTTTTGTTTTGGCAGCTGGCCAGTACAGGGATCTGAACCCATAACCTTGGTGTTATAAGGCTGCACTCTAATCAACTGAGTGACCACCAGCCCTGGGGTATAATTATTTATTGGGGTTTCAGCTGAAGAAAGAGGGGAAAGGATTGCAGGCAAGCGACTGGGATGGGGCAAGGCCCTGCGGTGCCAGAGACTGAGAGAAAGCCCAGGCAGCTGGCTACACGAAGTGGAGGAAGGGCTGGCGTGTGTGCTGCTTAATTCTATGTGTCAACTTGGCTGGCTGTGGTGCCCAGTTCTTTGGTCAGACACTAGTCTAGATGTTGCCGTGAAGGTATTTTATAGATGTGACTAATATTTAAATAGTGGACTTTCGGTAAAGCAGATTCTTCTCTATAATGTGGGTGGGGCCTCACCTAATCAAATGAAGGCCTTAAGAGAAAAGAACCAAGGTTTCCTGGAGAAGAATGTTTTCTGCCTCAAGACTGTAACATGGAATTCCTGCCTGAATTTCCAGTCTGCCCTACAGATTTTGGACTCAAGACTGCAACATCAATTCTTACCTGAATTGCCACCTACAGATTTTGGATTTGCCAGTCCCCACAGTCATGTGAGCTAATTCCTTAAAACCTCTCTCTTTCTCGATATACACACACACACGTATACATACATATGAAATGTATGTGTATATATGTGTGTGTCTCCTATTGGTTCTATTTCTCTGGAGAACTCTGACTGACATGGGGGTCACAGATGAGTTAGAACGAGAAGGACTTTGCAGGGGGAGGTGCAGGTGAGGAGGTTCAGAGACAATGCCTGGGTTGTAGCTGGAGCTGGAGTGGCAGTGACAGTGCCACACTAAGGTTGGTTTAAACATGCTGGGGCAATGCGAGATCATGAATTTAACATTATGAATATTTATCTTGTGGTGCTCATAAAACATCTGGGGAAGGCTGATAGCATTCACGGCCTCAGGTCTTCTCCTTTGCCTGTGTCCACAGCCTTTCCTAGCTCCCGTCACTAGAGAAGCACGCCTCCTTTCACACTCCTTGCATCTGGGCTGGCTTTGTGACCTGCTTTGGCCAGTAGAATGTGGTAGAAATGCTGGTGTGCCTGTTCTAAGCCTAGGTCTTAAGAGGTCCTGCATGTTTCCACTTGAGTTCTTATGTCTCTGCCTTTGCCAGAAGAACATGCCCAGGCTAGCCTGTTGGAGGATGAAGGACACTTGCAGTAGGACACAGTTGCCCCAATCATCCTAGCTAAGGCCAGCCTAGATTAGCCAATAACCAGCTGGCCCCAAATGTGAACAAGTTCAACCAAGGTCAGCAGGACTGCCGAGGCAAGCACCTCAGTCACTTGAGCAGTAAGTGCTTATTATCACGTGCCCCTGAGGTTTTGTCGTGGTTTGTTATGCATCATGATTGTGGCAGAAGCTAGCTGGTACAACATCTAAATGTATATGTGCACTAGGCACTTGGATATTTAAATCTAGAGAGCTTAGGAGTCCGGGCAGGAGATGGAGATTTGTCAGCAGGTAAGTTAAGTGTGGGACAATGGCAGTAAAATGACATCAGCTGGGGAGAAAATATACCAGGAGTAGGGAAAGCCCTGAAGAACATCAACAGGTAATGACTGGACAGAGGACAAAGAACCAGCAGGAAGGCTGAGGGTGAACAGTCTGAAAAGCGGGAGGAAAACCAGGAGAACCTGAAACCAGAGAGCAGAGAAACTCATTCTGGCACCATTGAGAAAGGCCTGCATACTAAGATGTCCCCTTCCTTGTGTGGGGACTTCTGACTAGTGCTTTCCAAGGGCAGAGTCTTCTAATCCACCGTTGTTTTTACTCTCCGCTTCCTGTACAGCTTGAGACAGGAGACCCTTCCACCATCCACTAAGGCGTGGTCTGAGATGGTAAACTCAAGCCGGTCTCTTTCATTAAAAGAAAGTCAGTCTTTTCCTTGACTCTGACATAGTCCTGGGAGAAATGAGCAGGTTACTTCATGAAATTCTTTGTAATCAAGGGCTCACTCTCAATGGGATCACCAAGTCCTACTGATGGAGTCTGTTATAGCTACCTCTTTAATCCACCTGTTACACACTGAATGTTTGTGTCCCCCCCCACCCCCACTCATATGTTGAAATCTAATCTCCAATCTGATGGTATTTGGAGTTGGGGCCTTTGGGAGGTAATTAGGGCATAAGGTGGAACCCTCATGAATGGGATTAGTGTCCTCATAAGAAGAGCCCACACAGCTGGCTCATTCTTCTTTTGCTATGCAAGGATACAAGGGGGAGGGGGTGGTCCGCATCCTGGAAGAGAGCCCTCACCAGAACTCGACCATGCGGGCACTCTGGGCTCAGACTTCCAGACTCCAGAACTGTGAGAAATAAATTTCTGTTTAAGTCACCCAGTCTATGGTAATTTGTTACAGCAGCTTGAACCGACTAATACACCACCCCATTCTCTATCCACTCCCTTAACTCAGGCTTTTATCTCAGGCCTGGGATAGGCCGTGATAGAGTTCTGAATCATTTTCAGCCTGTATTCTCTCCCTAGTTCAGTCCTCCACAATGCTACCAGACTAATTGGTTAAAATCGTAGATTTGGGGCCGAACCCATGGCTCACTTGGGAGAGTGCGGCGCTGGGAGCACCGAGGCCACAGGTTCGGATCCTATATAGGGATGGCCAGTGCGCTTACTGGCTGAGTGCGGTGCGGACGACACCAAGCCAAGGGTTCCCAATCCCCTTACTGGTCACAAAAACAAAAAAACAAAATCGTAAGAGTGCGGCGCTGGGAGCACCGAGGCCACAGGTTCGGATCCTATATAGGGATGGCCAGTGCACTTACTGGCTGAGTGCGGTGCGGACGACACCAAGCCAAGGGTTCCCAATCCCCTTACTGGTCACAAAAACAAAAAAACAAAATTGTGGATTTGACACAAAACTCCCCACTAGAAATCTTTAATGGCTCCCTAGTGTCCAGAGCAGCGATTTCTACTGTTTGAAGGATAAGGAGGAAGAGAGAATGTGGGTCAAACTATGGAGTATTTTAGAAGAACGTGTCATTCTTACTGCTTAGGATAACCTCTCTACCTGTTTCTACTGATGACCCTCCTTGTCCTTTAAAACCTAGCTCAAATACCAGTCCTCTGTGGTGCCTCTTCTTATCCCATCTGAGATCACCCAGCATTTGGGACCATTCTCTCAGAGCAGTGGTTCTCAGTGTGGATCCCAACCACAGCAGCCCCTGCACCCAGGAACTTGTGAGAGAGACAAACTCTCCAGCCCTACTCAGGACTTTCTGAGTCAGTCACTCTGAAGGTAGGCCCAACCATCTGGGTTTTTTTTTGTTTTTTTTGTGGCTGGCTGAACCCTTGACCAGCCAGCCCTATCTGGGTTTTAACAAGCCCTCCAGGTGATTCTGATGTACTCTAAAGTCTAAGAACCCCTTTAAAGCACTCATCACAGCGTTTTGGGACTGTATGTCTGTTTCCAGCCCCAGAATCTTTTTGAGGACAAGGACTGCATTTTATTTTATTTCCTGATACTTGGTAGACACTCAGTCAAGGTTCGTGGTTGAATAAAGGCAGTTTAAAGATGGATGTCCTAATTCCCTTTTCATCTACCTGTCATTGAGTCCCTACGCTTGAAATCAAATGTAGTTCTCAGAGATTATACAATTCAACACCAAAGAAAATAAAACAGGAAATTTTGTCAGCTCTCAGTTGGGTAGTAGAGAGGGGTGGAAAAGGGAGAGTCCCAGGAAGCTCCTAATCATACTTTTAAAAAATGATTAAAGTGTAGACAAAAGTAATCTTAATATCATGTATGAGTTTCCCAGGTCTGCCAAACCCAAGTACCAAAAGCTGGTGGCTTTAAATAATGTGAATTTATTCTCTTACAGTTCTGGAGGCTAGGAGTTCAGAATCAGTGTCAGCAGGGACATGCTCTCTCTGAAGGCTTAAGGGGAGACTCTGATCCATGTCTTTTAGTTTCTGGAATTGCTGGCAGTCCTATGTCCCTGGGCTCATGTATGCATCACTCTTGTCTCTGCCTCTGTTGTCACATGGGTTCTCCCTGTCTGTGTCTCTTCTCTACTTATAAGGACTTATACTGGATTTAGGACCCACCGTGCTCAGCATCTTAACTTGATTATGCCTATTTCCAAATAAGGTCACATTCATAGGTACTAGGGGTTAGGGCTTGAACATATCTTTTCAGGGAGACACAATTTATACCACAGCATGTGAATGAACATTTTAGGTGAAATTGCATCCTATATTTAGGAACACATTAACCACTCTCCAGAAATCATTCAGAAGTGTCAAAACATCACATAAGCTACTTGCCTCAACAATATCTAAAAGGCCTACTTCTGACAGAATTGCTGTTATTGATGTCTGTTTTAGCTGAACTCTAATGAATATTGGAACAAAGCCTCACAACTTTAGTCTGTCGCTGAGCAAACTATCCTCTTGTGTGGAGTATACTATAAAGCAAATGTACTTCACAGGGCCTGGTTTTCCAAAGCCTTGC
>NW_007728384.1:310149-310902 GCF_000696425.1 Galeopterus variegatus
GAATGTTTGCTAAGATCAAGCTTTTGTTGGTGGATCACTTAATTGCCTTAATGGAATGTCAACTGACTTGTTTTTACTGAATGTTACCAGCTTCTATTGTTAAACTTGTTAAAACTTTAATCTCACCTATGTCTCTTCCCGTAAATTCCTGGGCTGGAGAATAAATGCAGGAAGAGAACCCCAATTTGGAGTTAATTTCCCAAATGAAAGAAATGCCTCTCTCTTGAGGGTTTGGGGAAATTAACCACTTCGGCGCTTCTCATTGCTCAGAAGAAACGGGCTTTGAGTAATCCTTTGTGGCTCCATCACCCAGGGGAAAAGGGGTGACAAATCCATGGGGGGGCAAAGCAACACTCGTTTCTGAATCATCAGCATACAAAGTGATTTGATGCAGCACCAGCCACTTCTGGGTTTGGCGAATTGGCCCACAGACATGTTCTCTGTGAACCCCTAGTCCTAGGTTTGAAATGACTTAACAGTCAAAAAATGTCTCCTTCCCTTCTCAGAGCAAGGAAGGAAAGTTTGCCAGTTTACTCCTGGCTAGTACAGGCTCTGCACTCCCAACTCTCCCTTGTGGCCTCAAAGTCATCAGTGGAGGAGAGTTTCAATGTATTTTTATTTATTTTATTTTTTATTGTATTTTATTTTTTTTATTTTGTCAGTCTCTTTGTCTTTATTATTTTTTTCATTATATTTTTATTTTGTCAATATACAATGTATTTGATTATTATGGCCCATCACCGACACCTCCCG
>NW_007728385.1:0-1256 GCF_000696425.1 Galeopterus variegatus
ATGGAGAAGGAATGACAATGGTTTGACTGTCCTAGCATCTGTTCTGTAGCTTTGGAACTTGTGATTTTTTATGTTTCCATGAAGGTCAGCTAGCCCTAGTTATACTGAATCACACTTATATTTATGTTCAGTTGTTAAGTGTCTCTTTGAGTTAATACTTTTTAAGCCCACATAAACCTCTTATATTCAGTTATTCATTTGTCTATACGGATGCCAGGAGAGAGACAGAATTCTACTCAATTTTGACTATAATTTTTTTTCATCTTCCATTCAGTGCAAAATCCTTCTATACAGAATATGTGCAGCACCATACGTCTGCCATTTATACCTACAATAATATCTGTGTGTTTTAAATTTTTTTCAAATCCTATGATTAAAAGTCCAACATTTTCTTTGCAATTTAATGGANTTTTAAATTTTTTTCAAATCCTATGATTAAAAGTCCAACATTTTCTTTGCAATTTAATGGAATGAGTTAGTGCACACCCAAAGAAAATTTCCTTCCACAAGTTATTGTACTGAACAGCAATGAGCATGTGCATAGAGTTATGTTGCTCCACAAGTGAGGCAGTCCTAAACAATCAAATGTTAATGTGATTCTTTTCATATCAAAGGTTGTTTTTTTTTCTTTTTAGAATATATTTCATAAAAATGTTGGATAAGTTCTTTTGTCCTGTCGTTTTTCTTTTAATTTGAATAACCTAGTATTAATATTTAATTTGAGATCAATAAATGATAGGATGTGTGTGGTGGAATTTTAGTTTTTATTTTCTGCAGTCTAATATTTATTTTTCACTGTAGACAGATGTTACAAACTCAGTGAAACAAGGAGTAATCACAGTAGAAGCAGAGAAGGCACATTCAACCCCTGGGCTCAAAAGTCACTGAAGCAAATTTCACATTCAACGAAAGAATACATGTGAATGTGATGATTAATAAACTAATCATAGTAAGCTCACAATTTTCCTTAAAACATTGCCTTCCTTTTTCTCAATGGTATGCCCACATGAAACATACTGACTACTGTACTAATATGCCCACATGAAACATACTGACTACTGCACTAACAATTTAAATTTAAAAATAAACTATTTGAGGGATTTTTGTGTGATGCTTATTTTTTTTTTTCAATTTCGGCACCTAGACCTATAAAAGGACTACTGAATGGTACACACCCTGACAAGGGCATTGGTAGAATTACTTGCTACGTACTTGTCTCTAAGACAGACCTAGTGGCAGATCTGAGGAAAGTAATT
>NW_007728385.1:1907-6885 GCF_000696425.1 Galeopterus variegatus
ATAAGATGAAACTTTTAAATAGAGGTTATTCTACAAAATCAGTTTTTTTTTTTCTTTTCTAAAAAGATGACCGGTAAGGGGATCTTAACCCTTGGTTTTGGTGTTGCAGCACCACGCTCAGCCAGTGAGCCAACTGGCCATCCCTATATGGGATCCGAACCCGTGGCCTTGGTGTCATCAGCACCACACTCTCCTGAGTGAGCCACGGGCCAGTCCCAAAATCAAATTTTGAGTAAAAGTATAATTAAATTGTAAAAAAAAAAATGAGCAATAAATTTGAATAATAAAAGGAAAATAAACATTAATATTCATCTAAATTTTGAATTAACATATTAAAATCAACAAAAGTTGTATACAATGATCAAGCCATCATTGAAATATGTTTTGATGGTGGCTAAATCATTATATTTTTAATAGGAAATAATATTAAATATTAGTGCAATAAGAATAGAACTTTGAGTATTCTTTCCATGTGACATTTCACAGGAGTATACACTATGCATTATTATATCTGTTTCTTTACAGTATAGTATGAATTGGAGATTTGGAATTAATGGATAGAATTAATTTGATTAATTAAACTAATGATTTAAATACAGCATTTTGCACCAAACACAACCTAAAGATTAGACTAATACACACTCGTATGTATTTGTGTCTAACCTAAATTTAGACTAATCAATTTAATTGTCAAAAGTTAGGACACTTTGCTTAGATATTTGGACAATGACTATAAATAATTTTTAAATGTAAGCAGAATGGTAAAACTATTGATTTTAATTTCATAAGAATATTAAGAATCATCTTACTCGTATATTTATTCATACTGCCTTCATCCAAAAAGCTTTTAAAATGAGTTATTAATTATAAATAAGGCTGAAAGTAAATTAGAAATTGTTTGAATGATGTAAGCATTTAAGCTTTTTTTTTTTTTTTTAATCTTTGGAAGGCATTTTATTCTAACCTCACTGTGAAATTGGGGATCCTTCTTGTTCTCTAAGGCCCAACTATACTGAGCTATTAAGTTTTCTTTGGAAGGATACTGTTTGCTTTATTAATTTTAAATTTTAAAATTAATGTTGATTTTTCTAACTTCATAAAATTTGGGGAATTTCTCAAATGCTTTTAAGTTATTTGTCCCTTCATTGAGTCAGAAGAAAAATAAAGTTGATTTGACAGTGAAATTAATGTGAACTATTCTTTATAGAATTTATATTAAGATTTTAAGTCTTGCAGACTTCTGGTGATCATTTAATCACCTAATAGTGCTATGTACTGAAAGTAATTCAGTGACTTAGAAGCGTCTGATAAATTATAAGTCAATAACTCTGCAAGTGAATACACACTCATGCATATGTGAGTGTTTATTTTAATTTTGGAGGTAAAAAAACAGAAAATAATTACTTGCAATTGGTATATTTACATTTTACAAGCTACAACTAATTGACAAACAACAGAAATTGAACAAAACTGTTCTTTAGCACAATTAATTATGACTTATATGTGTATGTTTTCCTTGTATAAAAGGCACAGTCTTCATGTTCAGCTACCTGCTTCTGCTTCTGCACACCGGTGGTTCTTGAACTGTGTTTTTCTATGATTTTCTCAGATATTTTTTAATGCTTCCAGTAAGCAATTTATACTAAACAGTGCAAAATAGCAAATCCAAATGGGGCAGAGCAAAGTACCTTCATTAACAATTCACAACAACTCTCAAGACTACCTTTTCACTTCCCCATTTATTTCTGTCACTGGAAGTCAAGAACTGCTGTGTTGGTTAGGAAAGGCCAAGAAGAATTATCTACTATTTATATCATCTGTACTGGTAATTAGCTTAGAAATTATACCACAAAAAGCATAGATAAGTAAGAGAAGGCTGGATATTTCTTCTCAGTAATGAATAATGCATAAATTTGTATCCTTTATCATGAGATGCTTATCAAGCAATACTGCTACAGATGCTATTGAGCCCAGTATGTACCTCAGGAAGACAGGATTGAATTGGAGACACTTTACCTGCCTTCTTTCTTTGACTCTACATTTCACAGACAGTGCTTGAAAACCAACACAAACCAAAGGAAAGCAATCAGATATGCAGTTAGAAATAAGTTAATCGTTATTCAAAGTAGTATGATCATATGTTCTGGTTTACCAGTTTGCAGCTATTATTCCAGAATCCCATCTTCTAACTTTTTTTTCTGGACAAATGTGGCATGAATCTCTGGCCACGATGGATTCAGAAGTGTTGTTTTCTAGAGGGAGAACACTTTCAACAGAGGACAAAGCAAAATTCCCATAAAGCTTTAAGCTATTTTTATTCCATGGTCATTTCAGGATCCTGTGCAAAGAGAACAGCCCAGGTGGCAAGAAAAGGAGTCACCATCCTGGCAAGGGTCATCATCCTTCATGGTCAGGAAATAGGGCTGCTTTACACAGGAGGGCAGGGGAGAATGTCTTTCAGAGTACATTTTTCTTCTTCTTTGCTCAATTTCAACAGTAAATGGATAGTATGACGGACTTGTTCTGAGAATGTCAGGGGTTCAGACACCTGAGGAATGAGGGTCTGAATCACACATCAGGCATTCCATTTAGAACAGCAAAGCAGCTAAAGGAGGAAGGCGAAGCAGCAGAGTTGTTCTTAGATGGGGACTTTTTTTAAAAGCTAAAACTCTAAAAGGTAACTGAAACTATTTTTAAGGACAACCTGAAATGCCTGCATGTTCCCAGAAATATTTTTTTAATTAATACTAAACTAAATCATAAGAATAATTAATAATATATAAAAATACCCTCTCAATACAGTTTGTACCTGCTCCACCAGTGAAGACATCTCAATATAGTAATGACCATAAATATAAAGTTAGTACCATTATATGACAGCAGTAACTATGTTTTCTGAAATGTTTGAACAAAGAAAAATACCGAGAAAAAAGTGCATAAAAGAAGAAGGATCAAGAAGAGGAGGAGGAACAGGAGGAGGAAAAAAAGTACTTCTCTGTGTTTATTTAAATATGCGAATAGAGTAACTAGCAAGATGTTGTAAATGTCATCCATGAAGGCTTAAATAAAAGTAATAGAAAAAAATATATGAGATAACCACTGCCTAGACTCTAGTTATTAACTTTTTAGAAGGAAAGGGATTAAACTAGATGATTTCCCAAAGCACAATTCAGAGCTGTAATTCTATCATTCTATGGCTCTTTGAGGTCAGAAAGCAATTCAGAGCTTTTGAAGTATATTAGAAAACCCAGTATAACTTGCTGCCTCCTGGGCCACCAGCCAACACCACTCTTATGGAAGGAAGTGTCAAGAATGGCATTCACTAAGGAAGCAAAAAGCACTGAAAGAAATAGATAAAAGAGGAAATAAAGTAGTGAAAGATACATTATAAAGGGAAGTAAATAGTGGAGATCTAAGATACTGAGGCAGAAACAACCTGAGTTAGGATGGCAAATGTGAGAGAATTTGCCTGGTTTTATCTATTTCAAAAACCTGAATTTTGAATGTTAATAGACAAATATGTTTCAGATATAACACAAGTAATTGTAGAAATATGTCTAGAGGAATTTGTTGAATCAGAATGTTATGAAGAGGAGAACTTTACTAAGAATATCTGAAATCATGGAAACAAAGTGAATGGGTTTGTGTGTGTGTGTGCATATATATATGTGTATATATTTTTATATATGTGGTAAAATATAAATGCATGTATGGGGACTCAGTCATCATTAATTCTTCAAATAAGCACTTGTGAGTGCCTGCTAAGAACTAGGCAAAGGCCATATTCTAGCAATACAATAAGAAATGAAGAAACACAGTCTTTCTCCTCCAAAACATGAGTCAGTCAAAATCTACAGTCAGGGACTTCCGGTCAAGATGGCAGAATAGATGGTCCCTAGCATCACTCTCTCCCACAAATCAACGGATTTAAACTATAAAAACATAACATCAAGTGCATATGGAATGGGGAGACATCCAGAGGAGGAGGCAGAAGCTCTGCGGAGACCACATCGCCTGAGGCACTGCCACTGCATGATCCAGCAGATAGGCTTCACCACCACCACCCAGCTCCCTTCCTAGCCCAGCCCAGTACACATAGAGTGGGGAGACATCTGGCAGGGGAGGCGGAGGCTCTGCAGAAACCACACACCCTGTGGGGCCGCCACTGCGTGATCCAGCAGGTAGGCTTCACTACAGGCACTTGGCTCCATTCCCAGCCTGGCCTAGTGCGCTCGGAGCAGGGAGACGTCTGGCAGGGGAGGTGGGAACTCCACGGGGACCACACTGCTGCCATGTGATCCAGCAGCCCAGCCCAATGCGTATGGAGCACAGAGACATACAGCAGGGGAGATAGAAGCTTCGTAGAGTCCACACACCCTGTGGGGGGCCACCGCCATGTGATCCAGAAGCATGTAGGCTTCACCGCTGCCACCCGGCTCCATACCAACCCTGGCCTAGTGCAAACAGAGCAGGGAGACATCCTTCAGGGGACGGGGAAGCTCTTCAGAGACCACATGCTCTGCGGTGCATCGGTGCATACCAGCAGCCAGGGCCAGAGCAGTGCACAAAACAGGGAGAAGTCCAGCATGGGAGATGGAAGCTCAGCAGAGACCACACACCCTGCGGTACTGCCCAGTGATCCAGCAGCCCAGCAGAGTACAAGCTGACCAGAGAAGTGGCTCCCTGGAGAGGCTCAAGACCTGACGCAATCATACATGCAAGGCACTAGTGGCCAAATGAGCAGTCACTGAAGTAGCCATACCAAATTGGCAACCACAGCAACATCTTAGTCAGTCAATAGTGTCAAACCTGTGGACTGTGAAACCCCCCACCACAATGAATAAACATCAAAGAAAAGATACCACAAATATGAAAAATCAAGAAAGTACACCACCAAAGGATAATAACTCTCAAGCTCTAGATCCTATAGAACAAGAAGCCCTTGAAATGACTGACAAGGAATTTCGAGTGATAATTC